>NW_015172604.1:210139-236245 GCF_001447785.1 Gekko japonicus | reverse complement strand
CCCACAACAGACACCCTGGTAGGTGGGGGGGGGGGGAGAGCTCTGAGAGAAATGTGACTGGCCCAAAGTCACCCAGCAGGCTTCATGTGGAGGAGTGGGGAATCAAATGCGGTTCTCCATATTAGAGTCCAGCACTCTTAACCACTATACCACAGCTGGCTCTCTTGTGTCACACCATGCATCTGAGGAACAGGTGCCCCTGCCTTTGGTTCTGGTTTCACATCACAGGTGGTTACAACAACACATTGGACAGAGCCATTACTTACTCTAGCCATCGTTCACACACACACAGAGTCCCCTCTGGCTTCTTCACCTGCTCTATGGCATAGAATGGCTGGCTCTGACTCCAAACCTAAAAAGGCATCAGATTCTTATCCAATTTTTTGCTCTAGTTTAAGAGCAACAGCACCTGAGGACATTCAGATGTATTTGGAACAGATGGTCCACATGGCAACCGTGCTCAGTAACCAAGTTACACATTGTAGACAGATCCTGGTTTTGGACTGGGCATATATGAACGCCATGCACTGGTTGCAGTTCCCATCCTCCCAGCTCTTCTTCAGCTGGTGAAAGAGTCCTGGACCAAGCCAGCATCTACTGACACTGGAGTGCACTGAGAATCATCACAAAGTGCAGCAGGAGGAGCATGTTTTTTTTCTTTTCTCATTGTCCTCCCCGACTCCACCAAGGCTTCTCATGGAAAAGCTACCTGAAAAGGTGCGTGCCTTGGGGGACCTCCCTAGATTCTGCAGGGGTATGCAAGGCCGCTCTCTTTCAGGGGACGTTTGGGTAAATCTGAACTTTTATAGATTTTAATTGTTTTATATTTTTTAAGTTAATTTATTGTATCTCTATTGCTTTACTAGGTGTATTTTAAATGTTGTAGCCACCTTGAGACCTATTTGGGAGAAGGAGAAACGATAAACATCCCAGTCAGCACCAACAGAGAGGGGAAACTTGATGGCTTGGGTCACAAGGTTACCTCACATGCCAGGATGTTCAAGGTGGCTAATTATTTGATTTGCATAGCCAGACAACAACATTCTCTATAAGAAAAGGTTTCTCCAGCTTTAGATCATCCTCCTGAAGATGTTAAACAGATGGCCATGATTTTCCACTGATGAAGCTCTCCATCTCAGGAAGCAACAGATTCTGACATCCAAGCACATTGCCGATCCACACAGATGCAGACTGTAATCTCTGCTCATTGCCATTCTTGGCTTGGCTTCCCTTTGCTGATGCCTGCCTGTGACACACACACCCGGATAAACCTTTCGAAAGGGAGGGCTTGTTCAGTTGTTAAGGCTGATGATACCTTGGAGAGCGTGCACAAGGTGCAGACTGTTGCTCGGTCAATGGGCATAACCCCATCCCCAACTCACCGGCTCCAGAGGGACTTGCAGACCAGGTGGATGAGACTCAGGCACTGGACAGGCACCTCTGAGGTCGGCAGCCCAATCAGGGGCTTCGGGAAAAGAAACAAAGGTGAAGTCGTGCTGGGAAATGTACCAGCAGTGGCCTCAAGAGGATGCAGGGCTCAGGAAGCAGGCTGTACCCAGGAGTGGGCAGGATGAGGAGACTGGCAGTGAATTCGGCCTCTTGTAGTCTGACCAGGCCAGCAGAGCAGCCTCTTAAAGCCTCAGGAGAGGACGGAGCAGGAGATGGGAGGGCCCAACCAGGCATTTGGCCCAGATTCCTATCAGTCACTGTCGGCCGGCCCCTGAAGAGCGGATACTGGGGAGGCCTGGGATCAGCCTACCTGAGCTAAGGTTGCCAGCCTCCAGGTGGAGTCTGGAGCTCTCCTGGAATGACAACTGATCTCCAGACAGCAGAGGTCAGTTCCCCCTGAGAAAAATCAGTTCTTTGGAGGATGCACTCTACGGCATTATATCTGGCTTAAGTCCCTCCCCTCCACAAACCCTGCCCTCCATAGGGTCCACCCAAAATCTCCAGGAATTTTCCAACCCAGAGTTGGCAACCCTACCCCAGACAGTCCTTTATTAGACCAGCCCAGACAGAACCAGGGAAGATGAACCAGACTGCTTCTGCAATGTGTGGGTAGAGGAAGCTGGCTGAAAGAGTGAGAGGACCCAGGGTGAGCTAGGACCCTCCTCCTCTCGCTGTCTAATTCTCAACTAAAGCCAGGCCAAGAAGAAGAAGAGTTGGATGTATACCCCACGCTTCACTTGAAGTCTCAGAGTGGCTTACAATCTTCTTCACTTCATCTCCCCACAACAGACACACTATGAGGCAGGTGGGGCTGAGAGAGCTCTTTGAGAACTGCTCTTGAGAGAACAGCTCTGAGAGAACTGTCACTTGCCCAAGGTCACCCAGCAGCTGCATGTGGAGCAGTGAAGGATCAAACCCTGTTCTTCCAGATTAGAGTCCATGCTCTTAAACGCTGCACCAGACTGACACAACAGAGGGCACCACAGCCCCAGATTCCAACCCACCTTTGGGTGAGCCTGACAAGGCTTCAGACAGGAGAAACAGCGCCCATATTTACAGGCATCTCTTTGAAACCCTCTAATTGCCCTGGAGACCATCCTTCTTTTCACAAATCATTCATGTAGTCACATGAGACCTCTCCTTCTTTGTCCAAGAAAAACAGGTCTCCATCCCATCCTTGATCTCAGAGGTGTCAATAAGTACATTGAGGCCAAGAGGTTCTGGATGTTAACCTAGGATTCTGGTTCACATTTATTTATTTATTTATATTTCAATTTGTATCCCGCTCACCCCCGAAGGGCTCTGAGCGGCTTACATGTTCCAATTCATACAATCCTAAACCTAGGGCCACATACATGTAGGGGACGTGACAAGCCTACCAGGCACCCTTTCTGTGTAGCAGATCTTCATTGTTACTGCCTTGCGGGAGGTAGTCCGGCGGCGTCCACTCCAGCGCTGGTCTTTGAGGTTCCTCCTTCCGGCTGTTGCGAATTCATTTCCGGGCCTGGACCACTCGCACTTCCGCGCATGCTTGCGGCCTCCGTCCAAGTGGGCTCCGGCCTGCGTCGCTTCGCCTCCGCGCTTGTTGGTCCAGCCTCCTTCGTTCGCCTTTTGCCTCGCCAGGCCAGATGTTAATGCAGGCTGCACTTACTGCCTGTGCCACCGCTCCTCAGGCATGCCTGCTCCAGTCACAACATTGTTTTCTCCTGTCTGCTGTAGGAGATGATCATTAGTACAAGGAGCCGCCCTCCAATGCTCCAAAGGTTCTCACCAAGTGCATTGCTGTGGTTGCACAAAACCTTCTGTCTCAAGGGAACACTATCTTGCTGTTTATACGCTGGATTCTAATAGCATACGAGAACTACCTGGTGTATCCTAGCCTTACTGCATCTTTGTGTGAATGGAGAGGGTGTATCCCTATTGTGCCCAAACTGTGCAGTTTATAGGGGCACTTCTGGACACTGCTACTGAGAAGACGTGTATACCGCTGGACTGAAGGTCTGTTCTTATGGACCTAAAACATTCCATTGCAACCAAAGAGACAGATTCAGCATCTCTTCGGTCTCGTAGTGTCTTCCACCTCAGTGGTCTCCTTTGCCAGGGACTGCATGAGGTCCCTCCAGCTTTCATCCCTGCAACATTTCCAACTTATACTGGATTCTCAGGAGAAGTCACTCCTGCCATCAACTGTCTTGCACAAACACAATCTGGACAGAGGTGTTCCCTTTTCAGCTCTCATCCCACATCTGACCTTGATGCCAGACACTTCCATGTGGGGCTGAGGAGCCCACTATGACACGGATTCACTCAGTTGACTGTGGTCAACTCAAAAGAGGAACATCCACATTAGCCACTTGGAAATTCTAGCGCTGTTCAAGTCACTTTGTGCCTTTGCCCACAAGCTTCAAGGCAGAGTGGTACAGGTGGCCATTGACAACATGACCACCATGTACTATATCAACAAATCAGGGTAGTTCAACACCCATTGCTCTAACAGGTGGACCTACTGTATGTGGAAGAGAGGCATAAAGTACAGTATCACTCCCATTGCCATTCATGTCACAAGTGATGACAGTGGAAGCACTTAATCATCAGGGAACAGTAGCGTACCAGTAGGACCTCAGCAATAAATATGTGAACTCAGGTTTTCAACAGTGGGCCTTTCAGAAACAGAGCTCTTTACTAGTCAACACAATACCAAGTGTTAGTGGTTCTGCTCCAGGGCTGGTGTGGGCTGGCACAACGGGAGATACTTTCCTCCTTCAGTGGTCAGGATGCCTTTTCTATGCCTTTCTTCCAATCCCATTCGTCACTAAGGTCATAGTAAAGCTTGCAAGGGATTGCACAGATTGCATCCTGATCATGCCAGACTGGTCACATTGACTACAGTCTACAAAGTTCCTTCACATGTCCCACAGTTGTTACATCACAAGGTGTCAGATCTTCTGTCTTAACATCATAGAAACATCATACATCCAGATATGCTACAACTCGAATGATAAAAGTGTTGGAACACTTTCCCTATGAGGAAAGGTTAAAGCGCTTAGGGCTCTTTAGCTTGGAGAAAAGACGACTGAGGGGTGACATGATCGAGGTTTATAAGATTATGCATGGGAAAGAGCAGGTAGAGAAAGAGGTACTTTTCTCCCTTTCTCACAATACAAGAACTCGTGGGCACTCCATGAAACTGCAGAGCGGTCGGGTTAGAACGGATAAAAGGAAGTACTTCTTCACCCAAAGAGTGATTAACACATGGAATTCACTGCCACAGGAAGTGGTGGAGGCTACAAGCATGGATGGCTTCAAAAGGGAATTAGATAAGCATATGGAGCAGAGGTCCATCAGTGGATATTAGCCACAAGGTATAGCTAGGGGCTCTGGGGCAAGTGATGCTCTGTCTTCTTGGTGCTTGGGGGGGGTCAACAGTGGGAGGGCTTCTAATGTCCTGGCCCCACTGCTGGACCTCCTGATGGCACTGGTATTTGTGGCCACTGTGTGACACAGAGTTTTGGACTGGATGGGCCTTTGGCCTGATCCAACATTGGCGTCTCTTATGTTCTTATGTTAACTAGTGGCCTGGAGTATTCAGCTGGCAATTCCCTTCTAGAAGTTGTCAGAGAAGAAGGAAGAGGAGGAAGAAGAAATTTGATTTATACCCTGCCCTTCACTACCCGAAGGGCACTCAAAGTGGCTTACAATCCCTTCCCCTACCCACAACAGACACCCTGTGAGGTAGTTGGGGCTGAGAGAGCTCTGACTAAGAAATGCTCATGAGAGAACAGCTCTGAGAAAACTTATGACTGACTCAAGGTCACACCAGCAGCTACAAGTTGAGGAGTGGGGAATCAAATCCAGTTCTCCCAGATTCGAGTCCACACTCCTAACCACTACACCAAACTGGCTCTCAAGAAGTCCTGTTAAATGCTTGGAAACCATGCACCAGCATTTCATCATTATTGCTTCACAATACAGGTAGGATCCATCTATTTGTCCAGTGGTTCCCATCTTTGAACACTTTGATTACTGGATTTAAACACATTAATTGCTTACGGTACGGTTTATTTAGATTTATCACAGCATCTCAACCTCTCATACAGAGGTTTTCACTCAGCCCTTAGTGAAACAGTTATTCTGGAGTGTGTCCTCCATTTTTGTCACCCATACCACTATGGGACTGAATTGCAACGTGTCCTCACCTGACTTTATGGACAAGGCATTTGAACCCACTGGGCATCTTTGACTTACGTATGACTGATTACCTTTCAGGTGGCATTTCTTGTAACTATCTGTTCTACAAGAAGATCAAGTGTGCCATATTTTGACCTGCCTTATTTTCATTTCCATAGGAATAAAGCAGTTCTTTGCATGGATATGACCTTCCTGTGTTAACCAGGACCTTGTCTTCCCTATGTTCTTTCTTCTGCCAACCTTGGGTATAGCTTTGCACTCCTTGTAGTGTCCTACTGCAATGGAACTGCTCCTGTCCAGAAACCTACAAGTCTCTTTTTATGCTACTCAAGAAGGGACACCATGTTTAATTGCAAAATTTCAGTACCTGGATGTCACAGATGATGAAGCTATATTATGAGTTGGCTTCTAAACCACTTCACCAGTTCGGTTAAGAGCGCAGACTCTAATCTGGGAGAACCGGGTTTGATTCCCCACTTCTCCACATGCAGCTGCTGTGGTGACTTTGGGTCAGTCACAGTTCTCTCAAGAGCAGTTCTTGAAAGAGCTCTCTCAGCCCCACCTACCTCACAGGTTGTCTGTTGTGGGGAAGGAGATTGTAAACCACTCTGAGACTCCGAGTGAAGGGTGGAATATAAATCCAGTCTCTTCTTCTCAATCTCTAATTCTTCCAGGGACAGCCTGTGCCCACTCCACCAGAGCTATGGCTACATCTCCCTCCTTCAGCAGAGGGATGTTTTTTCCTGAGCTCTGCTAAGCCACCACTGGGGCCTAGCCTTCAGTACCCTCAGCAGCAGAGCCAGAGCAGATGCAGCCTTTGGCCAAGCTGGGCTCAGCTCTCTGTTCTTGAAGCACTTGCATCTGCTTTCAGGTAGGTCACCTTGCTAGTTCTACACCCATCAATATGAGACACAGAAACCACAAAGATGTAAAACCAGGTTGTTTACCTGTAACTGATATTCTTCAAGTGTTTTATCTGTGCATTCACATGACCCACCCACCTTCTTCACAGCAGGTGCCTTTAACTTGGTTTAGCAACACTTAGGTTTTTGAAAGGAACTGGGAAGGTAGGCACAACGCAAATCCTTCCCTTTGTGCATGCACAGTTCATACTTCATTTCTGAGTGGAGGATATTCATGCCTATAAGCTAGAAGTTTCCAAATCATTGCATAGGCATCAAACCCATCAGTGTGAATGCACAGATGATCACTCAAAGAACAACAATTACAGGTAAGCAACCTGTTTTCAGCGCAAGTTTCTAGAGTGACATTTCTCAGGGTTCAGTCCATGAAGGGGGTGTGCACCTTGTCTGTCATTCACAAAGATATAAATGCTTGTGCATGAGAATGCTAGGGCACCATTTAACACACGCAGCAGATGCTGAGGTATATTTTAATCTATTGATAATAGATTTTAGGAATAACACTTTTTCTTGTCGTTGTTGTTTTCCTGTCAAATCACAGCTGACTTGTGGTGACCTCATAGGGTTTTCAAGGAAAGAGATGTTCAGAGGTGGTTTGCCATTGTCTGCCTTTGTGTAGCAACCCTGGACTTCCTTGGTGGTCTCCCATCCAAACATGGACCAAGGCCCACTCTATTTAGCTTTCAAGATCTGATGAGATCAGGCTATCCTGAATTACCTAGGTCATTATCTTTTATATCCACGCACAACCTCTTTCCTTGTAAATCAACAGATTATTGCAGCTGTCAGTAGTGTGTAGTAATGGTGTGGGAGATCTTGGGCACAGGTCCTTGGTATAAAAATAGGGATGTTACAAGCGCGTTCCTGTTTTCATATTTGAATTGTTAGAAGGTATGTTATCGTGTACACATCACAAATCTCATCACAAATCTTGCTGGCCTGCCCCCATTTCCACATTAATCTCTCTCACACTTAACTCCCATGCTGAAAGCTACCTACAGGGGCACCTATCCAAGCTGTGATCTTGCGACTGGGTGTGATGCGTCCAACAGACTAATATGTAGTGAAAACAGAAGGAAAAGGAGATTTTGCTAATATATTTTCCTTTCAGACCTTCTCCCCACTGTCCCACCTAGCCTAGAATTTAAAATACTATTTGTCTTAACAGCAAATGCTGAACTTTAATTGCAGCCTGTAGCTGAATTGGATCTTCTTGGAGCTTCCCCAGAAAACTACCCACTCTCCACCTCCTCCCTAGCAAGGCACCAAGCGGCAGCGCATTTATCCAGTCTTGTATAAGTTATGAGCATGAGATCATCGGAACACATTCTCACTGGCTAGTGCAAAGCAGACTGAAGTATTCTCTGTTATTTATGACAGCTTCCTAAGTGACCCTTTAAGGAGCCAGACATGATTTCCTTTCCTTAAGTAATATTTTAGATTATAACCTCAGTTGTAGAAGAACAGCCTGGCTTGGCATTTTCACCTGCTTTGTATTCGCACTGATATAGTCACAGGTTTTGTTTTTAAATCATCAATAAGGAACCATTGGAATGGCTGGTGATTTTTGTCATGGACTCTGTGCGGTCCCACACACAGGTTGGGTGCCTGCACACGTCCTCAGCAGAGAAACATCCAGAGCTTGCCTCAGAATCCATTTGGTGGGCTCTCTTCCCACCGTGGGGAGCAGGCACGCACTACGCATGCCTGGAGCTGGGGAGAGAGCCACCTCCCACTCAATTCTTCGACCACCTTTTTGCTCACATCTCTCCTGCTTCACTCTTGGCTCACCTCAGCTAAGTCTTCTGACTTCTTTTTTGGACCCCTGTATTCCTCTTATTTCTTCTTTCGCTTAATTCCTGGGGGGGGGGATCAGATTTTCTCTCTTTTTTCCTTTCCCCCCTCCACCGCCCTGGTTGGGAAGGTGTGTGTATGGGCCATACTCTATTCTTTAAGGGGTATCGCCGTTGCCCTGCCAAGTTTCCATCTAATGATGGGCACAGTTTGTATCTCCTCTGCCTTGGAGAACTCCACCATGTTGAGGGTTGCCCTCACTGTGCCAAATTTACCAAGCAGGCTCGACGTAATCGAGCTGCTAGCTTGAAGGCTATACTTCTGGAAGCTGCACTTTATCCTACTATGTCCTCCACAGCTTTCCATTCCTCTTCTGTCCCGCAAAAGTTGTCCAACACAGGGACCCAACTGAAGACTGCTAAAAAACCACATATGTCTAAAAAGCCTGACAGTACCGAGCCCTCAACCACAAAGGCAAAAACTTTGAATTCGATCCTGACTCCTAAACTCAACCCTGTTATAATTTTGGGCCTATCAACGTCCATGCCTGTGGTTGGCCCTTCAACTACGGTGGCTGGAAGTCTGTGGACTGTCCTCCGAACCTGACTCCGGTTCTGTCTACCCCAACTGATCGTATAATGCCAGGACAGCAGGCAGGATCTCTACTACCTAAGTCTTCAACATTCATTCATTCATTCATAGACCTTTATTGGTATATCATCATCGTAAGGTATATAAAACATTGTGTCTTAAAATTTAAATCTAAGATTCCAAACAAACAAAATAGTACTATCTAAAATTTTGTACCTTAATAACTTCTGTAAGAAACTTGGCAACATCATTAGTGATCTCAGGGATTGAATCATTCAAGAGAAGTTGACATTTTGACTTGTTACTCAAATAACTTTTAGGATGAAGCCAAGTTAGAAGGAATTTTCTGCGAGGTAGCTCATAGAGCGAACATTTGACAATTATGTGCTCAATCGTGTCCAGGGAGTTAAGACCACAGGGGCACAGCTGTTCTTGTCTTGGGATTTGTTGATATCTGCCATAGAGTATTCTAGAGGGAAATGCATTAACCCTGGCCAGAAGAAAAGCTCTACGATGAAGAGGGATATTGAGATTGTAAAAATATTGGGGCATCTTGCTTAAACAGTTAAAGAGGCAAAGCATGACAGGTGAACAGATATGAGGTTGGGTAGGGTGTAACTTTTGCAGATCAATATCTAAGAGTAATTGTTTGATTAGTTTAAAAATATGAGGTTCACTGATTAGGGCTAGGTCTTCAAGAGGAACACCAAGTTGACTTAATTTGGATATAATTATGGAGCCCCAGGAGGAATTATGCAGTTCTTTTTGCAAAAGAAAGATAAAAGGGGAAGCCCGGCTCAACTCTAAAGTAGATCCTGAGCCAGTAGCATGTCGTTGAGATCCAGGCCTTGGTCTCAATCAAATTTTGGCCAACTTCAGAGCAGATTGTAAAGTAAGGCACACATTTAGGGACACCCATTATTTGTCTAAGAATGATTGTTTGGATGTTCTCCACATCACAGTTAAGGGCAGTGAACCAAATAGGGATTCCGAACAGGACCTGAGATAGAATCTTAGGGTTAAATACTCTGATTGCAGCAGGGACATATTGATTGCCATTGGTAAAAAAGAAGGATCTAAGTTGGTTTAGAGAGATCCTCGCTAGTTTTATAGTCCTACTTCTGTGAGTTGCCCAACTGAGATTGTAGTTGTAAGTTACACCAAGATATTTATAACTTTTAACTTGTTGAATTCTAACATTGCCAATATGCCAATTATAGGGAACCATTTTTTTAAAAATACTACCACATTTGTCTTGGTATAGTTAATTTTAAACAGATTTGAGTGGCAATAGTTGTTAAAGGTTTCTAGATATCTTTGAAGTCAAGTTTTAGTGAAAGATAAAATAGCAGTATCATCTGCGTATAAAAGGATGGGTACTGATTTACCTCCTAGTTTGGGTGGATGACCGTTCACAAGCTCAAGTGAGTGTGCCAAATCAGAAAGAAATAGGTTAAAAAGGGGGGCAAGGAAGTCTCCGACATCTCGCCGTATCTCCCCCTTGACCAAGAGGCATAGTTCTGCTGTTCAAGACTCCCAACCACTTATCCACATTTTGGATGACAGAGAGGACTTTCTACAGAGTCGGTCTCTCTCTCCTTGATCATGCTATGATCGCAGGGATTCCAGCCATTATCACTCTGCGTCTCAATCTCGGTCCCGATCCTACAGAGGGTCTTGGTCCCCGAATAGGAAGTATCATCATTCCTACCATCGCTGTTCCTACTCCAGATCGCCATCTCCTTGTCATGGCTATCACCTTGGCCACCACGATCACATGCCCCTCCATCATCTTACGCCAAGATCTCATAGCAGGCATTCTGCCTTTTATTTTTCAACACATTCTCCATATCCCGAACAACCGGTACAGAATACTTCAGCACCGACAGACCCACTGAACCGTTCCCCATCACGGCCTGTGAGTCGGTCTGCTCATAACTTTGCTATGCCAGTGGCTGCTTCTCATTGCACCCCACCATTGCTCTCACCATCTTCAGGTTCAGCCTCCAACCGATCCCTTTCCGGCGATGTCAGTCCTGATCTAACCATTGTCAATGAGGATGTGGTTCGTTCGGGTTCTTTGTCTCCCACTGAAGGTCCCAAAGCTTACCTGGAGCTTATTACTACAATGGCCACCGCTCTCCAGGTGCAAGGCTCCATGGATACTCCAACTGTCACTGATGTGGTTCATAAACTCATGCAGGCAGAACTGCCTCCCTCCACAATATTGCCTCTCCTTCCAGTTCACCTATTGGTTCTTAAGGATTCATGGGATCATCCAGCATCTGTGCCTCCATTGTCCAAACTATACGATGCTCTGTATATGATCCAAGAGTCTTTGGGGAAGTTTCTCTTTAATCATCCCTTGCCCAACTCCATGATCATTCACTCTTCTTCCAAGTCCAAACAGACCCGTCACACAGTTCCTCCAGACCGAGAAGGTCGGAAGGTTGATGCTCTTATGAAGAAGATCTATGTGGTAGCCTCTATGAATACTCACATCGACACTTACCTTTCCTACCTCACCGCATACACCTTTGATGTGGCTTTGGCCATTCATCCTGTCTTGGATGCGGTACCTGAGGACGCCAGACCTACCCTTTCAGCAGCTTTATTTGAGATCTGTGCCATCTCCAAGCAACAGATAAACTCTATTCATCATGTTGTCACCTGCTTGTCCAAAACCTTAGTATCCTCCATTGCCCTTCGGCGGCATGCACGGCTTCGTTCTATTTCACTCCAGCCTGATGTAAAATCTAAAATTGAGGATTTGCCATTTGATGGTGATGGACTTTTTCATGCGACCACTGATGAAACCTTAAAAGCTGTTAATGATAGTCGGAAGAAGGCTTGGAATCTCGGGGTCTCATCTACAACTCCCCAACGCCCTTGCTATCACCAGTGGAAGCCGTACTATACTAAACACCAACCTTCTGCTACATCTGCACAATAGAAGCATAGATCCTTGGACTCCCATCAGCACTTCAACCACAAGCCTAAACCTTCAGTCTCTAAGCAATCTCAGCAACCTATACAGTCCGTTTGACAACCTTGTTCGCCTGCCGCCTCCTTCTGTTTTTACCCCCCCCCATAGGGACCTGCCTTCTCCCCTTCCTGAAAGCATGGGAGAATATCACCACCGACAACTGGGTCCTTAACATCCTAAGGGTGGGGTACACCATAGAGTTCATTTTGCTCCTGACCTCCCATCGCTTCGTCGTCAGACCACCATCTCCATCCCTACTTTTGGAAGTTGACACACTGCTCCAAAAGGGAGCCATTGAAGTTGTCCTGGAACTGGAACGGACTCTAGGCATCTACTCCAAATATTTCACAGATCCCAAGGACGGTGGCATCCAGGCAATTATGGATCTTTGCGATCTAAACCAATTCATCAACTGCAGGAGGTTCCACATAAATATTCTACAGTCCATTCTCCCCCTTCTTACAAAAGATGGCTGGTTGGCATCCATCGATCTGCAGGACGCATATTTTCATATTACCATTCGATCTCAACATGCAATCTCCATATCTGCTGTTCATGTTCCCGGTATCCTCAGTGTTGATGCGGACCTCCTCAGTCGCTCTGTTGCATGGGAAACCAAGTGGTTTCTTCACCCGAAATACCTAGATGCAGTTTGCAGGGAATTCGGCTGTCCGAATGACATCCGCTAGATCAGCTTCTTCTCATCCCCTCAGATGTCCTCCTCACACTTCGCTGGTGGTCGACCCCAATACATCTCCTTTGTGGCATGCCCTTTTGCCATCCAGCTCCGGAGGTTCTTCTATCAACAGATGCCTCTGTCTGGGGTTGGGGAGCCGTCAGGCTTTGCAACATTGGAAAATGCTCAGTGCCCCCTGTACTTCGCTCAGGGTCGTCCATCTCTGGTCTCTAGGGGACACTTTCCTACACAAGTGGATGGGCTGCCTATTCTATTTCTTCCCTCCTTTCCTCTAATCCCCAGGATCATGCACAAGATTGTAGCAAATCGCACCTCCTGTATTCTAATCACTCCATGATGGTCTTGTCAGGCATGGTTTCCTCACCTCCTTCGCCTATCCAGGCGAGTCTTTCTGCACCTGCCTCTCAAATTGGATCTCCTTTCTTGGGATTGAGGCTGGGTTCTACATCACGATCCAGCTTTTTTCAAACTTACAGTTGGAGGATTCTGCAGTAACCTTTCCTCCTGCCATTGCTGAGGTATTATTGAATGCACAGAAGCCGTCTACTCATCAGGCATACCAGGCAAAGTAATCTCGTTTTGCACCCTATTCTTCAAACAATTCATTCAATCCTTCCAAAGTGACTTTGGCTGACATTTTTTCCTACATTGTGTTCTTAAAGGGCACTGCTCTTCATTGAAAGTCCACTTTGCAGCCATTTTGGCCCATCATTCCTTTGTAAAGGGATCCTTTGTTTTTTCCCATCAACTTACCAAGTCCTTTTTGAAAGGTCTTCTGCACTTGTACCCACCTCGGAAGCCAGTGGTACCGGCATGGTCTCTCTCCCTGGTCCTTTCCCAATTGATGGGTCATCTGTTCGAGCGTTTGGCTTCTTCAGACCTTAGATTATTTTCTTGGAAAACAACATTTCTAGTGTCAATCACCACTGCTCACCAAGTTGGAGAACTGTCTGCCTTTCAGGCTGATGCTCCCTATACAATTTTCCATAGAGATAAAGGTTGTTTTACGGCCGGACCCTGCTTTCCTTCCCAAGGTAGTTTCCACCTTTCATCTCTCAAAGTCTTCTACTTTTCCACTTTTTCCCCAGAACCCAGCTGATGCAGCTCAGAGATGTCTGTCGTGCTCTCTCCTTCTGTCTTGATCGGACTAAACTGTTCCGAAAGTCCGAACAACGTTTTGTTGCCTATGGCACACCGCACAAAGGGAACAGCATTTCTTCCCAGAGGTTGGTGAAGTGGGTGACTTCAAAGATCGCGCGTTGCTACGAGCTTGCAAAATAACCCTTACCTACCTGTGTTACTGTTCACTCCACCAGAGTGGTGTCAACATCGACAGCTTTCCTGGCTAGTATCCCACTGGAGGTCGTCTGTGCAGCTGCCACATGGTCTTCATCATCGACCTTCGTGTCCCGCTATGCACTGGACGTTCAGGCTCGGTGAGATGCTGCTTTCAGCCAGGCGGTGCTTCAATCCTTCGCATGAGTCTTCACCATTCTCAGGTAGGACCTGTGCATTTTGGTATTACAATTACACTTTTTGCTTTCATTACCTTCTCAGCTGCCAGCTCCCTCCTCCACCTGATTCAGCTCTTCAGTCACCTATGTGTAGGACTGCACAGAGTCCACAACTGTAAATGATGACCTTCGAGTCATCCTCTGTACAGTACCACAATCCTACCCAGCCTTCTCCACTGCTGGCATCTCTCGATCACTTACCAGAATTTTTGTTGAGACTTACCGGTAGCGATTGAAGGAACTGAGTGGGAGGTGGCTCTCCCCCCCGCTCCAGGCATGTACAGTGCGTGCCTGCTCCCCAGGGTGGGAAGAGAGCCCGCCAAAAGGATTCTGAGGAAGTTTCTCCACTGAGGTTGTGCGCAGGCACCAACTCGTGTGTAGTACTGCACAGAGGACCACTCGAAGATCATCAGTTACAGGTAAGCAACCTGTTTTTATTGGTTTTTAATTTAATGTTTCCTGCCAACCTAGCAGTTCGAAAGCAAGAAATTGCAAGTAGATAAATAGGTACCACTTCGGTGGGAAGGTAACAGCGTTCCGTGCCCCTTGGTGTTTAGTCATGCCGGCCACATGACCACGGAAACGTCTTCGGACAGAGCTGGCTCTCCGGCTTTGAAACGGAGATGAGCACCGCAACCCTAGAGTCGGATTCGACTGGCTTTCGAGCAAGGGAACCTTTACCTTTTTTAATTTAATGTTTAGTGCATTTTTTATCTACCTGGCACGTTGTTTATTCCACTTTTCCTCCAAGGAATTCATGGCAGCATACATGGTTCTCCCTTCCTTTGCTTTAAAATTACGGCAACCCTGTGAGGTAGGCTAGATGGGGAGAGAATAACTGGCAGAAGGTCTCCCAGTAAGTTTTGTGGCAAGCAGGAATTTGAACCTTAGTCTCCCTGGTATGAGTATAACACTCTAACAACTACACCACACCAGTTAAGGCAAACAGTTCTCCAGTGTGAAGGATTTCTCCTTCAGGAAGTCAAAGGGGCCTAACTACTTGTGTGGTGGCTTCAGACACTCACCCAAGCATGGGTCATCATGGTCCCCAACCACCTTACATAGGGTGGCCAACTCTGAGTTGGGAAATTCCTAGAGATTTTGGGGGTGGAGCCTGGAGAGGGTAGGCTTTGGGGGCGGGAGGGACCTCAATGAGGTATAATGTCATAGAGTCCACCCTCCAATGCCTCCATTTTCTCCAGGGGAACCGATCTCTGTAGTCTAGAGATCAGTTGCAATTCCAGGAGATCTCCAGGCCCCACCTGGAGGCTGGCAACCTTAATCTTACAGCTGCAGCCAATGAATTGGAGGAAGGACAGCAAAACACATGCTTCTTTTACCAAACGTCACCAGGGGAATATGTGGTGGAGAGAAGCACTGGTCTTCCACAGCCACATGTCTCCTCTATGTGTAGCCTGGCCCCCGTCACAGTCCCCAATCCACATGTTTGGCTTGATTTTACCTAGACTTAGGATATCACTTCTCTCCTTTGTACATCCTACAATAAATGTTTGTGTGTACCGTCTTTGGTGGTACTGATAGCTCATGTCTGGATCGCCCATCGATGCAGAGGCTTTGGACACTCGTAGTTTAACTTTCAAGTAATTTCTTGGTGTGGAGGGTGTACATTTATATCATGCATCTTCTCTGAGCTGCTTCAAAGTCCCCTGCAGCTCAGAACACGGCAGGCACTGCATGTGAGGAAGGGGGGAGAGCATATGTGTGTGCATGCTGCTCCCTCATCATAAGACTGGGAAGAGAAGGCATACTCCCAGCTATATGAAAGTGTACAGTATTATAACTGATCATTAGCTGAATACGCTATTGCAGAAGATCTCAGAAGTCGCTTTCCGGTCCACCCTGGACTTGAGGGCTGCCTCGCCTGAATCTAGACCTGCTGGCTCAGGGTTTCTGAGGTCAGCAGCAAGTAGCTGGTATGACTTTGTTGACCAGGCAAAGACAGAATGAAGGCTCCTGTTAACGATACCAGCCGTGGCTAAATCAGAGATCCAATACTGCCTGCCAAATGTAGGAGCCAGTATTATATATCCTCGTTCAGCTATGTATCTAAAAAGGGCTCTACAGTCTGACAACTCATCGTCTGTGGTAGCCCAATATGCTAGGACCAAGTGTTTGTTACCCCTAAATAGGTCTATGGATTAGAGATTCTCGGAAACCCAGAAAATACCTGGATCAGGTGCATCTATAACACGAGGCTTTAAGTAGCCTCTCCCTGAAATTAAAGTGAGTGCCACCAATGCAGCTTTTGTATTTTCCTGGGTGATTCAAACAGTTCCCCAACATTCAGTCTAACAGGAGCTGCAGTTTCTCTGCCACGAGCTCAAAAGGTCATATAAAAATCAGCCACTGCTGCCAGGATCTTGCCAACCTGAGCACAGATAATTGGCTTCTAAGGTAAAGGTAAAGGTTCCCTTTCTCGAAAGCCAGTCGAATCCGACTCTAGGGTTGCGGTGCTCATCTCCGTTTCAAAGCCGAAGAGCCAGCGCTGTCCGAAGACGTTTCCGTGGTCATGTGGCCGGCATCACTAAACACCAAGGTGCACGGAACGCTGTTACCTTCCCACTGATGTGGTACCTATTTATCTACTTGCAATTTCTTGCTTTCGAACTGCTAGGTTGGCAGGAGCTGGAAGTAGAGACAGGAGCTCACTCCGTCATGCGGCACACTCGGGTCTCGAACTGCTAAACTACCGACCTTCCACAACCTGCAGTTCAGCGTCTTAACCACTTGAGCCACCGCAGCTCTAATTGGCTTCTACTCAGTCATAATTTTGGAACCTTTGTGAGCCAAGTCCGAATAGTGGATGTATTATGTATTAAGATGGCCGCAATTGCGTGCGCCCGGCCATGCGGTCTACCGGACTCACAGACCTTCGGGTCTAGAACAATAGCCCCCGCGGATCCTAGCGAGAACCAGTGGGAGCGCTAGGATCCTGAAGAGAACCTATCGTTACTGGGGACCTGTACATAGAACCTATCACGGGAATTGGAGGTGTGTTGGGTGTGAGTGTGTGCACTAATATAAGTTGGCCCTGCGCTGGCTAAGTTTTCTTAATCATTCCAATGTAATTAATAAATGAGAGTTGATTTCACTATGCTATGCCTGGAACGCTGATACCTTTCAGGATGCGGATTGAGCTCAGAGCATGCACGGTCTACCCCACCCCAGCCACAGGCCAAGATAACCTCTGAGCCCATGACAGTCAGAGTGGGCAAACCAAAAACTACCACTGCCTCACAAGTTGGTGAGAATGAACTCTCACAGTGACAGCTTAGGAACCTCCAAATTATTGCCTTGTGGACAGGACCTCACTCAGTAAACTCCATATAAATCATGTGAGGCTGAAATTAGAATGCCTTGTTTGAATGAGAACTGAGTGTAGGCCATGAAGTTTTGTTTTCCCCTAAGAATTCTCAATACCCTCCATGACTAATTTCGTGTAGTTTACATATTCACAATGGGTAGACTCCCTAAGACTTGAATCGTAACTGGGTCACCAGTTGTAAGCAGTGTCTGTCAATGCTAAAAACAAAATAAAAAATTGCTGTCTACACATACACATTCTTGCATGGCTGTTTGGGAGCAGTAGTTCAGATGTGAAGGAAGGCAATGAGTGCTTCAGCAAATGTGCAGTTGTGTAGGGCTTCCTTTCCTTCCATGTAAATCATCATGTATAAAGATCATGATTGCCTGTTTACTTGGACTCCCTTATGGTGGAGGAGGAGAAGTAGTCAAGCTATTCTGTTGATCTGTAAGTTAAATTCCCAGTTAGAAAAAAGCTCAAGTCAGTTTCAGCGATCAAGGACTGTTTTACCAAGCCCAAGTGGGTAATCAAATTCTGACAGTTGTAGCCAAAGTATACTTTCCTGGGAGTAAACCCAAACAAATACACCTGAGTAGGATTGCTGAGTAAAGTACTCAAAAGTGACCTTAACTGCCTGACAACGGTGCACATGCTGAGCTCAGTCTGCACCAGCTATTGGGACTTGGCTCACAAAGGTTCCAAAATTATCACTGAGTAGAAGAAGGGTGCATGTACATAAAATTAAACTTTGTTGTTCTTAAAGATGCCACCGGACTCAAACCTTGTTCTGTTGCTTCAGACCAACAAGGCTGCCTACCTGAATCTATCTTAACTGCCACAGGAGGCCTTTTACCATTTTTTTTAAAGCTATCAGTAGTAGTAGTGGAAAGCGCCGTCAAGTCACAGACCACTTATGGGGACCCTGTTGGGGTTTTCAAGACAACAGATGGACAGAGGTGGTTTGTCACTGACTGCCTTTGTGTAGTGACCCTGGGCTTTCTTGGTGGTCCCCCATCCAAGTACTAACCAGTGCTGACCCTGCTCAGCTTCTGAGATCTGAAAAAATCTTACGAGTCTGGGTCATCCAGGTCAGGACTATCAGTAGTATAGTGATACTATTGGTAGTACATACAGTGATACCTACTATTGATAAAGGCAAAAAGCCCCCCCCCCCAGGTTCTGGGGTAATGATGGGTGGGAGGAGATAGATGGTGCCAGATGTGGGCTAGGAGGTGCACGAATTAGTACCCTTCCTTTCACATTTTCCCCACGACCACTTTCAGTGTGGTCTTTCAGGAAAAATCATACCAAAGCAGGTTTGGAGAATCCTGCATTGGTGCCAGGGAAATCCCAGAAGATCAGTGGAAACCCCTCGATGTCACATGGATCCCAAAATAAACATTGGTGCAGATTGAGGGGAAAGACAGAATAAAAGCTACACATGAAAGCTATCTAAGTAAGTTTTGAAAGAGAGAAAAGTCTTCTATGTCCTGAAAAAGACAGTCACAGAGGATGTCTTCCCTGCCTCCAGAAGAGTCTTCCACAGGGTGGGTGTTAGAACTGGGGGTGGGGGGGAAACAACCATGAGTATTAGTTACAATGGAAGGGGATCTGCTGGATTGAGGAGAATCACCCAAACAGCCTAAACTGGAACAGGGGTCAAAGTGCTGGTCAGACCAACTGGTCCATACATGTGGGTTTCACTCTGTGCATAAACTGTAAGTGTATCCAGGAACACACTCAGCATTTGTTGTGTGGTGGGTGTAGCCAGTCATGTGAGCAATCAGAGCACTTTCTGCAATGTTGCTGAGTATTATTGATCTTCTCATTGTACAATTCCAGGATAGTAAAGCTCCCTAGAACACAGAGTGAAAGCCCCCAACCTTAACAGTCTTATTTCTTCTCCCCTGCTCTGTTCACTCTGTTTTGTAAATGTTTAGTCACTCTTTTTTCATTGTCATGATTTACTCCCCTTTTCTTATTTCCCTGGTCAGGTTTTTAATCTGCTCCAACATTTCTTCTTATATAATGAACACTGCAAATTTTGCTTTTCAAAATACAGAAGTAATTTCCACCCTGTGTCCACAGCTCAGTATTTACTTCAAATATTATCCTTTAAGAAGTGGATATTGCCTCTTAAAATAAGAGCAAAAAAAAAAAAGATAGATATATAACCTGCCCTGATCCATTCCTACTTATTTTTCTTGGAAGTCTGCCCTAAACAGATGATGAGATCCAAATTTAATAAACCAGCAACTGCTCCCCTTGCCAGATCCAGATTTTATCTCTCTGTTGGAAACCAGGCCTCATTTTAATTTGGATGGAAATAAAAACTCATAATAATAGCACATGAATCTTGTTACACCTCACGCTTCAACGTTCCCTTTTATAATAATGCCTGTAACTCTAAGTCCCCATTCATATATATATATATATATAGACACACGCGCACATACACATATACCAGGGCTGTCCTGAATTCATTTAACAGCACCAACTGGACAAGTATTTTAAAATGGCAACAGCCAAGCTGCTGAAAACACAAGAAAAGAACAACGGAGCCTCCCACAGATGGCACTTAGGAGAAAGAACAATCAGATGGTGTGAAAAAACACAAAGAAATTACGAGGATTAACGATTTGTCACCCCCTCATTTAAAACTAAAATACTAGCTCACACTACAGTAGAGAGGTGATTAGTGTACTACTGGCACAAACTGTGAGCTGAGAAGTCCCACATTCAATGCACGCCTCAGCCACAAACTCACTAAATGTGCTTGCGCAAGCCACTAGCTTCTCAGCTCAAGCTTCCTTTTCTTAATATGAGGATCATAATGCTTATATACCCTTATAGACTCTTATAGCACACTTAAAGCTTAGATGATTGTATAAAGGAGCTTTCAGCAAGTCAGAAATCATAAAGCAACAATGTAATATGAAAGGAAATGTCAGTGATAATTGAGCAAATTACCACAATCTACACATGAACTTGCTTTATACTGAATCAGAACCTTGGTCTATAAAGGTCAGTGTTGTCCACTCAGACTGGCAGTGGCTCTCCAGGGTCTTGGGCAGAGGCCTTTCTCATCACCTGTTACCTGATCCTTTCAACCAGAGATGCCGGGACTGAACCTGAGTCCTTCTGCATGCAAAGCAAAAGCTCTACCTTTGAGCCATGGCCCCTCCCACTGAGCTGTGGCCCCTCGAAGGTGGGGGAGAGATACAAATTCAAAGTGCAAACACTAGCCAAACAGATGTTACTTTGCAATGACAGCAAACTACTGTCTCTTCCCTGCCGTCACCATCACAGAATAGATTTCCAGTGTGCAATTGGTCAGATTTGGCCCAGGTTTTCCTCCACTGTCACTCTAAGCATTGTCCCCTCCCCTTTAGAGCTCCCAAACCCACTGTGAACCACAAACATCCATATTCAAAGGAAACAGCGAACAACAACCAAACTGTAGCTGCCCATCAGCAAGGTAGGCTCGTCACCAGAATACTTGAGTATAAAATGTAAGTAAAACCAGCATTATTACAAAGATGTCACAGACCAATATTTGATGCAAATGTTTAGGGTTCGGGTGGAAAACAGTGCAATAACCACCTTCTTGGGCTATTGCTGCACAGTATGGACGCATAACTCATTAAAAAATCATATTACACTTGTTATACATGTTGATTTTCTTTATTACAGGTGTTTTGTTTCCACTGATTTTGCTGTTAATCTATGCACAGTCCAAATTATTTGGTGTTGCCTGATCTATTTGAAATTGATTGTTGGGATGTTTCACTGTCATTTTCATGTCTCCTAACTGCCTCCTCCTCTCATTCTGACCTCCTTGAATACCGTATCAAGACTCCCTTCAGCAGAGGTCATTTCGGGGGAGAACGCGGGGGGAACGCAGTTCCCCCGGGTGAGGTGCAGGGGGGCGGGGCACATTACCCCGCCCCCTGCTTCCGGCCGCCCCGCTTCCGGCCCTCATTCAGCCAGGAGGAGGCAGGAGAAGAGGGAGGGTAAGTTGCTTCCTCCCCACCTCTCCCCACCCCTGCCTGCCTGGGGCCAGGGCGGGCCTTGGCGGGGCTTCCTCGCACTCCCGCTGGCCTTGCAGGTCCACCGCCGGGCCCCTGATGCCAGGGGGTGTGGCATATGCTAATGAGTTCCCCTAGCTCTTTTTCTACGAAATGACCCCTGCCCTTCAGTGTCAGATTCATACCTGCTGTTCTTCCCTCCCGATTCTCCCCTTTTGACCTCCTTGAACTGGTTAAATCAGAATGACAGCTACCTGGGAAATGAACGAAACAAAGGACCCTAATGCCTGTGTGCCTCTGTTGCTATTCACAGTTTGTTTCAGTTATTCACCAAATGTAATGAATGGGGCTTTTATTGGAACATTTTCCCTTACTTTGGAAATGAATGCATACTTACTGCTGTACAGCGTGGTAGGCTTCCCTTTAAAATAAAATATTGGAACCCAGTTTTTTTGCTAACTGATTCCCTGGCAAAATATTGATCCAATTTTTCTTGCTCTGTTAACCTGAAAGAAAAAAAGGAGCAAACAGCCACCACCGAGCAAAACATCATGTAAACAAAATCTATGGACACGAAAATCTTCAAAATACTTTATTGATTATATAAAAATGGTCTGTGAAGTGTTTCAGAGAAGCTTGTCCCTTGTTTCTCCCTCCCAAAGTAACCAGAAAACTGCAGCATTTTCCCTTCACCTCTGGGTAGAACTACAAAGACCTTTGAAGCCCATTAGCAATCCATTATTTACTGCAACCCACCAAAGAGAAACCCTCCTCATTAAACTATGACTTGTTTCCTCAGGGAAGCATCACTTGGGTCTGACCAGAGAAGATGCATTTTGGAGGGAGTGTATTTTCTAACTGTGAGTTAAGTAAGATCTTTATTTAACACAGTCATTAGAAGAAAAATCTGTATTAAGCACAGGTAAATCTCTGAACTTGCTAGTTTACAAGGCTAAAGCTATCAAAGTTCTAGGAGTGAGGGGGGGAAAGAAAGACGCGTAGAGTCCTTCAAAGGCTGGTGCTTAAGACACGCTCTTTTAATGCTATTGATTCCTCACAATCAATAATTTTTCCCAGTAAGAAAGTCCCATATTGCCTTCTTCTCTGCATTCTCCCTGCAATGAATTTAATTAGCAATTAAGTGGGGGGGCTACCCTTTTTCTTAATGTGTGACTGCAATCTCATTTATTTTGCAAAACTCCTTCCCACCCCAGTGATTGGAATTAGAATTGCTAACACTAATCCAAAAATTGTTTCAATTGAAATGCCTTCTCTGGGTGCACACCAGAGGGTTGCTCTTCTGTTCCTTTGCCAAGTTGCAACCCAGACATTTGTCCTCTTCTTCTGAAACTCCCAGATGTCATACTGTTTCATCTTCTGTTTTCATTCTGTTTGTCATTGTGTAGCACTGAACAACAACAACTCATCTATGAAATCAGTGTGCCCTTAAACAGTCCACAGTCTCTCAGCCTCAGTTTTCCATCTGTGACACTGGGATAATAATAATAGATTTGGTTCAGATTTTTTGTGTGAATTTTGTGTCTGTGTCTGTGTGCCTGGAAGTCATGGTTGTCTTATGGTGACCCCTAGTGTGGCTTGGATGTTTCAGAGGGGTGGCTTGTTATTGCCTGCCTCTGCGTCCTGGCCCTGGTATTCCTTGGAGGTCTCCCATCCAAGTACTTGCCAGGGTTGGCCCTGCTTAGCTTCCGAGACCTGACAAGATCAGGCTTGCCTGGGCTATCCAGGTCAGGGCGGTTTGGTTCAGATTTATAGTTTGAGGCTAATGAACAGGCCTGGCAGAAGCCTTGAGGTCATGTGCACCTCCCTTCTCCTGCAATTCCATCCACCTCTTTCCATTTCATGGCACACTACACAATTAAACCATTGGATGCTTGCTTTGCCAGGCAAGCATGGACTTGCTGGTTCAGATGTAATAGCAACCTATAGGAGTTTGATGCATGTTCCAGGCTTGTCCAGAGAGACAGCTTCCAAACAGATCTAAAGGAGGTGACAACAGAACACCACTGGTTGTCACCTACAGTTCACAACTTAAACTAATTCAATGCATTATCAATGACCTACTGTTACCTAAAGCAAGCAGTCTCCACTTAATTTGGGGCAATTAGCCTGGAGACAGAGCAAGAGGCAAGTAACTGGAATCTCCACATATGTATATGGGGATTTGTCCCTATAAGAACTCTCAGAAATAACCAGGCAGATGTTCAACCAGTAGGGTTTTTTAATTAAAAATTTAAAAACACAAGGTGTATTGATGCAGTTCCCCAGGAGGCACAGGCTGGGGTCCAGCATCCTGTAACTACTCATTCGTCTCTTCAATTGACAGCTGACAACAGGCTATGATTCTCACACTTCTTCTCCTTTCTTGCAGCTCTAAGCATCTCTCACAGTGTCGGTGCTGCAACGGTGTGCGTGAGCTAGGTAGGCTTGGAGTGGCTTCTGAAGACTTGTTTACTGCTTCAAAGCTACAAGGTGCTGGCTCAGTTTCAGCTGTAGGCTGTGACTCCTGGACAGCCAGTAACCTGATCTCTTGTTTTCCTTCTGGCTCTGAGCCAGCTACAGCCGGCTGTTCAGTTACTGTCTGAGGGCTAGCAGGTAGCTCTTCATTGAAGAAACCGGAGTAATCACTTAGCACAGACTGACTTACGACACAAGAATACACACACACAATAAACACATACAAGAGCTAATTAAGGAATGCAGGGAGGAAAGGGGGAAACTATTTAGGGGAAACCTGAACTGGTCCGTGGGAGCAGTAAGTCGAGGAAGGAAATGACCAGCATTTTGGGAAGTGAGAGAGAGAAGGTCCACATGCAAATGGGGATGTGCAGAGGATCCAAGAATACACACACGCTACTGGGTAGCAGGGTGCCACAGTCATAGGGCAAAACATACCTTGCGGCAGGTTGATGTGCTTGCCAGAAAACAATACCTTAAGGGCTTTACTGGAGGTGGACAAAGGTGTGTGAAAGGCTTGATGGCTCCACAAGCACCGGATGGGTAGGGCAATTGGGAAGGTGAATAGACTTAAGTGTCGGTTAATGGCTACTTAATCAAGGGTAATGGGTGCAGGGGAAGTTAGGCAGGGATGTTGATGGGATTATGCTGACTGAATCAATAGGTGGGCGACCCATTGTTCTAAAGTTTTGCATCTCTCCAGGGCAAGGAGGAGGTAGTAGCTAGCCAGCCACTCTGACTCTCACCTTGAAACTGATTTCCCAGGCTGATGCCTGGCTGGCATCCATTTTGGCTCAAGCAGTGCCCTGTACTTAGGGTATTAGCATGATATTAGAAAGGGTGTTTCTGGCTCTTTCAAGTTAAAACTCTTACAAGTTAAAACTGCCCCTCAACAGGAGAAGGGATCTGACTGCTAACACTACAGCCTATCCTGAACAAGAATATTTCCGTATCACAATACTTATGTGCCAGAAATTTCCTCACTTACATACACCTCTCAACATTAGGGACGCCAGCCTCCAGGTGGGCAAACGTAAAGAAACACTGTGTTAGAACAAAACACTGTACTAATATGCACTTGTGTCTTCATATATTGTTTAAAATACAATAAAGACCCTAGTGTATCTTATACATATTAATATAATACAAAAACCTAAAGAATATTATATCTATACTAGGAAAAAGGCCCGTTGTGGAAATAAATACAATGGCCTCTAGAAAGAGGCTCTGGGCGGGTGTCCCGGCCTTGGACACTCAGTGTCAATTTGCTGTGGCAACCTCAGCAGGGTATAATGACACTGAGTCCACCATTTTCTCAAGAGGAACTGATCTCTGCTACCTAAAGGACAGTTGTACTTTTGAGTGATCTCCAGCCCTCACCTGGAGATTGGCAATGATGGTTCCCCAGAAGGGAATGGTTGGTTTGGAGGGTGGAGTCTATGGCTTTGTATCTGTCCGAGGTCCCATGCCTCCTGAAACCTCACCTTCTCCAGGCTCCATCCCTCACATCTCCAGGAATTTCCCACCTGGAGTTGGCAACCCTATCTCCTTCCCAGCCAATCATCCTTACCTTTATTTCCCCCTCACTCTTCAGCTTTCCACCCCCCACACACCTGCAGCCTCTCCCGTGCTCTGAAGCCCTGACTGCTACGTCACATTGGCTGTCATACGGGGGCCACCTCAGCAGCATATAAGGATACAGAGCCCACCATTTTTTCCAGGGGAACTGATCTCTGCCATCTGGAAAGCAGTTGTAATTCTGAGTGATCTCCAGCCCTCACCTGGAGATTGGACACATATTACCTCAGAACAGCAAAACAGTTTAGAATGTTAGAGGGAAAAGCCAATCAAGTCGCATATGCAAACAACCTCTGTGTTCTGACTGGCTATGGGGGGGAGAGGATTAGCAAAATGTTTAGAATGTTGAAGGCAGGACTCAGGCAAAGCAGCCAGTGGATAGGGAGACCCTCTGAATGACAGATCAGAGAGCGAACTGATTTTGGAGCGTGTGTGTCCGATCCCCACAGCTGTCAATCAAATACATGTTTGTAGCAAAGTATTATTTTATTGAAGCCACGATGAAGCAGGAACAAGTTCACTGTTTGGAATAACTACAATGGTCGGGGCAAAGAATAA
>NW_015172604.1:206468-209135 GCF_001447785.1 Gekko japonicus | reverse complement strand
GATCAAGGAGTCGGGGTGGTGGTGGAGGAAACGTGGGGGAAATCGGCGGGATGGGGGTGGTGGTGGAGGGGGGGTGGAGGAGACGGGGAATCGGCGGGATGCGGGGGAAGCTTACCTGCTGCTCCTGCTTCCTCCTCCACCTGCTCTGCGTGGAGCTCCCCCCCCCACGAGTATCGTGGGTCCCCTTTCTTGTATCTACTAATAGAAAAGTCCACAGCTACAGAGACCTATTCTAGTGCTGTAGACTATCTTGCTCCTGATAAGAGACCTATGAAGGTTGCAACAGTCGTAAATGATGAGAGATGCAGCAGGCTGTTATGTTTTCCACAAAAAGTGATTCAGCAAGCATCAAAGCAAGCAACACGCCTCCCAGGCAAAAAATTGCATGTTTCGACAGATTCTTCTTCAGGCAGACATATTTTTCCTGGAACCAAAGCTCACAATGCTACAGTGCACAAGTCAAAAATTCTATAGAAGGTTTCTCTGTAGCTGTGGATTTTACTATTAGTAGATATATAATATTCTTTAGGTTTTTGTATTATATGAATATGCATAAGATACACTAGGGTCTTTATTGTATTTTAATCTGTATATGAAGACACAAGTGCATATTAGTAGAGTGTGTTTTGTTCTAACACGGTGTTACTTTACGTTTGTCTAACTTTGCCGTGTTTCCCGTGTGTTTGTTGCTGAGCCTCCAGGTGGGCCCTGGGGATCCCCTGGATTTACCTTCAAAGCCCTAAATGGCTTGGGGCCAGGGTACTTGAAGAACTGCCGCCCCCCATATTGTCTACTCTGCCAGTTAAGGTCCTGTTCTGAAGCCCTGCTCCCTGTGCCTCTGCCTGCAGAAGAGAGGCAACCAGAGACAGGGCTTTTTCAGAGATGGTGTCTTGCCTTTGGAATGCCCTCTCCTCTTCAGGGTCATTTGGTGTCTGTCTTACATTCCTTTTGGTGGCAGAGTAAAACATCCCTTTTTACCCAGATTTTTCAGGTCTTTTTTCTGTTTTAGATTTTGTATGGTCTGCTGGCCTGAGGATTGTTTTATATACATTTCTAAAACTATTATTGTAAGTATTGTGTGTGTGTGTGTGTGTGCGTGTGCACGCTTGCAAGCCTGGAAGTCATGGTGGCCTCTGGTGACCCCTAGTGGGGCTTGGACGCTTCAGGGATGGTTTGATGACCTGCCTCTGCATCCTGGCCTTGGTATTCCTTGGAGGGTCTCCCTTCCAAGTACTTGCCAGGGTCGTCCCTGCTTAGCTTCTGAGATCTGAAGAGATCGGGCTTGCCTGAGCTATCCAGGTCAGAGTGTTTTATATACATTATTGCAAGATGCTTAATACATGTTTTATGCCACTGTTATACGCTGGCTTGTTCTTTTAGTGGTTTTAGTGGCTTCAGCTCGTTTTTAGTGGCTGGTATTAATGGCTGTGTCTTGTGTTTTAATAGCTATGTTTGAATGGTTTGTTTTATTTAGTTCTAAGCTGCCTTGAACCAATCATTGGAGAGGTGGCATATAAAGTTTCTAAATTCTAAAAAAATCATTAACTCTGACATCTGGTTATTCAGTCCCATATTGTTGCTCATTTAACTGGTAACATCCTGTTGCAAAATAGCTCCTGTTCATCATGTAGCCATGCCAAAATGGCCACTGAAGCCAACACAGCAATAAATAGAGGCACAACAATTAGTATGCTGGAGACAATGGTCAAGAGAACACTTCCTGGAGACATCTGCATTTCAGTACTAAATGCCCATTAGAACAATGGGAACCCATGAATTTATCAGCTAATATTGCATTTGGCATCCTCTGTGGCTCAGCCTGCTAAAAGAAAGTTTCTAGTCCCAAAGATGCTCCACGGCCTCATCATTATTACAGAGATCTGTTTGGCTAATGGCAGCACCTTCTCCTGCTGAAGTTGCCAGCTGAAGATGCTGCTGTTAGCAGATCAGATCTGTGTGGGATCCAACCCAAGAATCGCCAGTTTGCAGTGCTACAGTTTAAACTGTGCCCTGACGTTTCGACAATATGTCTGCTGAATAGTAAAAAGCTTGCAAAGTTCCCAGGGCTCCCTAAATCTGTGTCTTTCTTCCCTGTTACGTGCAGTGCCTTATTTTGTCAGGAAGTAGCAGGTACTGCCTTTTTCTGGCAGTTATAGGGAAAGGAGACCAAAGACTCATTCCATGAACTGAGTAAACCTCTCACACTTGGGTGAGAGTCACAGGAGAGGGGTGTGCATGGAGCAAAATGTGTGTGTGTGTGTGTGTGTGGCGTGTGGTACACATCTTTTGCAGCATTATTCTGTTTACTTATTCTGTAGCCAGTTCAGCACTTTTCCTCCTTACTAGATAGAGCAGTTAAACAAACAATTGCTAGTTGAGTAATCAGCTGCCTTTTAACTGAGCACATGTAAATACATATACATATTGCCAAGACCTCAGTATAGGAGCCTTGTAAGGTATGGAAGGAAGCATAAAATAGCTTACAGGTTAATAAACAAAAGCTAATCATTCATTTCTGAAGGAAAAGCTATTTCTAACATTTTTTTCTCCCTTGCAATAACAGTCCAGAAGCAAAAGAAACGAACCAACTTGCTCTTAACTC
Organism: Gekko japonicus; assembly: GCF_001447785.1. NCBI lineage: Eukaryota > Metazoa > Chordata > Lepidosauria > Squamata > Gekkonidae > Gekko > Gekko japonicus. Next base: position 206,533 of record NW_015172604.1, on the reverse strand, counting down.
CCAGCTCTGCTTATTAACATTGTCTCCCACCGATTAGTGAACTGAATATTTGGTTGCCTAATATG
>NW_015172604.1:194632-206431 GCF_001447785.1 Gekko japonicus | reverse complement strand
TGAATGAGATGAATATATAACATGTGGCACTTCAGACTAAAGCCACAGATTCGGTGGGAAAATTAAACGACACGGGACACTGAACTGTGTTTTCAGGCTTTTGAAGTAGATTTGCTTATTTAGTTTTGATAGAGGAACTTCTTTGGGGGGTATGACTTGATAGTGATTTTATAAAATTATGCAGAGTTTAGATAAAGTAGATGGGACTTTTTCTCCATCTCCTATCAAGTTAAACAGCTAGATCTGAGTCCCAGGTCTTCAGGGTATGAGCTTCTGAGAGTCAACACTACCCTGGAACTCTTGTGGGTCTCTACAGTGCTACTGGACTCCAATCTCACTGTTCTATTGCAGCTACCTTGTGAAACTATCCTGTTAAAACTCAGGGCAACCTATTGAAATTAACCGATTGTAGATTCTGGGCAGACAAAAAGAGTACTTCTTGCACACAAAAAGTAATGAACATATGGGACTCACTGCTGCCCGATATGGGAATGAACAGTGTTTTGTGGTGGGCTTAAAACAGGATTGGAGAAATGCATGCAGGAGGGATGGGCCCACTGAGTGTTCTCAGGAGCAAAAACAAAATGAGGCAGTCAGATTCAGAGCCACTCCTAATAGCTTGGGGGGGGGGGCGAACAATGGGGGAGGACCCCAGCCATCGTGCCCTGCCTCTGGGCTTTCTGGAAGCATCTGGTTGACCTCTGTAGGGGGCGGGGTGGTGGTGGACTCTTAGCTCTAATCCAGCTGAGCCTTTATGTTCTTCCTTCTTAGCACCTGCTGTTAACATGCCTCTGCTTCATACACATCAGAATCATGTCTCTTGACTTCCTTTTCTTCATCGCACACAGGGCTGGTTTTATCTCTGGGAGGTTAAACTGAATTCCCCACAGCTCCATTCCTTCGCTTTCAAGATTGTCAGCCTGATTCCGTTGGCAGAATTTTGATTATTGACAATGAAGGAAGGCAAAAAGAATTAAACATGGCATCCTGGTCTGATGCGGAATGGGTAAGTGGCAAGCGTGCAGTGAGGGACCGTCCACTCAAGCCTAACACCTCTGGATAAGTTGAACATCGAGATATTCAGTCTTTCTTTTTTTTGGTAAGAAAAAGGTAATGCACAATGCTTTTCAGGCTGTTACAGCACATCAAAGGGTTCTGAAGACACAAACGGCAAGGGTGTGAGATCGATCCTTCTCCCACTGTGTTCATCAGTATCGCTGTGTCCTCTTTGGCTGTGTTGCTTCTTACATCCTATCAAACCACACGAGCTTTTAAACCTGTCAGCTGGGAGATATTTCACCATATCAGGGAACTGACAACTGTCCCCTCCCAGAAAGACTTCTCCTCTCCACTTGTGTTGTTTCCATTGACTTAACTGGTAAGATTCCGCCTGACTTCAGTCGGAGACCTTTAAAGGCCTACTACTAGTATTGATTTTGCTTTATCCACTTAATGGGATTTCTCGCCACTCCTTGCAGTGAGACCAGGTTGTACATTGGCTCTCTTGAGGTCATGATTCTGTGTTTTTGTTTCAATTCATGAAGAGGAACCTGCCTGTGTGGCACCTTCGATGAAGATTCATTAGCACCAGAGGTCATTTCGGGGGGGATCGCAGTTCCCCCGGGTGAGGTGCAGGGGGGCAGGGCACACGACGAAGCCCCGCCCCCTGCTTCCAGCCCTCATTCAGCCAGGAGGAGGCAGGAGAAGAGGGAGGGTAAGTTGCTTCCTCCCTGCCTCTCCCCACCCATGCCTGCCTGGGGCCAGGGAGGGCCTTCGCGGGGCTTCCTTGCACTCCCGCCGGCCTTGCAGGTCCACCGCCGGGCCCCTCATGGGGCTCGGCAGTGGAGCTGCAAGGCCGGCAGCGGCGGCTGGGACCGTTGGGGGCGGGGCGTGTGGCCTTATGACACACTTCCGGTGATGTCAGGGGGTGTGGCATATGCTAATGAGTTATGCTAATGAGTTACATGATGGTCTCCTATCCAAGTTCTAACCAGGGCCAACCTTGCTTAGCTTATAGGATCTCATAAGATCAGGCTTGCCTGGGTCAGTACTTAACAATGTTTAGTTTCAGATTTACTTGGAAAGACATTTGCGTAGGCTAGCATTTTAGGTTGGTCATGCTGGTTGTATTTTGCTGGTTCCTATGCTTCATGTTTCCTGTTTTTGACGCATTATGTTTCAATAGCTTGTAAAAGACTTGTTAAAATTTATGCTTTAATATGTGGATCTATTTATGCATTAAAAAGGCAGAATGTCAATTACATGGATTTTAGATAAATAGGTAGATAGGTAAATTTTATATTTAAACCATGGCTGTAGGAAGGACAAAAATGTACTTGACCCACTCAAGAAAAGTGCCACAAAACTGCCTGAATTAGATTAACTAGGAGATGAAATCTAGGCATGTGTGAAAAATCAGCCTGGGGGAAGGGGAGTGGCCAGGGACGGCAACTACTCTTTGGAACCTTCTAAGATCCCATTAGACTGGTTCTGCTTACCCCTTCATGCATGAAGCTCAGGCAATTTGGTCTTCCATTCCTGGAAAACTAGCCTCTGCTTTTATTTTGTTTTATTTAATGTATACCCCAAACTTCTATTTAAAGAACACAAAATAATTGCAAACAATGAAAACATCACATGGAAAAAGAACAAGACCGATGTTAAACCAATTTTAAAACCCAGCTTAGTTTAGGGTTTCATAATTCATGGGCCTTAGATGGCATATGCATAGCCTCCATAATACTCTGTACACCTAATGGTAAGTGCAGCTACTTTTCACAGCTGTTCTAACACCCCGGCAACTGTGAAAAACACTTTTCGCAGCTGAGGACGCAGGGAGAGGTTGTAGCTATAGAACAGAATGCGTCAAGAATTCTACTGACTCAGATCTCGGTGTAGCTGAATGCTTTTTGAGACTGGAACCAGCTGAGTGTATGCAGTTAAGAAGGACAGAACACAAGTACTGCCTGGTGCCTATATCTTACTGAAGTAGCTGTGAATCCACACACCAACAATGTTCTGTCCTGAGCTTGAGCCTCCAGGTCAAGTCTCAACCACACAGAGTTGCAGTTGGCTTCCCCCTTTGTTTCCTTGTGACAGATTGCCTGTGCTGCGGCCTTATATTTGCCCAGTCTACTCCCCAGTTTGCCAGGAACTCTGGTGCATGAATTGGAAAAGTGGTGGCTGGGGGACTGCAGTGTGCTTGCACTGGCCACCTTGAGTCTGATTAGAGATGGCAGACTATAAATATTTCAAATAAATAAATACATTGGTCAATGTAAACTTCTGCCATCATTCAGAAATATGCAAAAAGCCTATTTTAATCAACACAGAGTAACTTTACTCAGGAGAAACAAGGGTAAGTAGGGTTCCCAGTTTCCCCTGGGCAATCAGTTGGGGGGGGAGAGACTTACCGGCAGTGGAGGAAGGCCTAACCCAGCATTGCAGAGATATCACCGATGACACCGAAGTGATGTTATTGGGCTACCGGCAACACTCTGGTAGAAGCAATTTTTACCACAGAGTTATTGCCCAAATACCAGAGCATCCTGCGTTGCTAGGGACATGATAATGTTTTGATGTCACTTCTGGTGTGAATGGCCATAAATCTATGCATAAGGTACCATAAAAGCCGATGATCAAAGAAAGTTAAAGCAGCATGCAATGCAGAGGGGAATTTCTGTTCCAGTATGGGTTTGGTAAAACAACAGAGGGAAAAGCCAATGCAGAATCACCCTGAGTCCTCCACAGCAGTCCTCTCTACAGTTTATCCAGCCATGAGTAAAACCTGAGCTGGAACAGTTCCAGATTCTAGTGCCTTGAGACTAATATAAAACATGAAACAGACTGTTGAACATTACAGACAAAAAGCCATGTATAAAATTAGTAAGTAAGATGGAACCATAAAGAGAAGCATATAAAATAGCAGATGATAGAAGAAAAATTCATATAATTATATAAATCAGTGAAGGAAAATGTGGAACATTTTTTGCCAGTGACTGGAAGCAACAAATGAAGATGTCTCTACAGGACTTGTGGTTTGGATATATGCTGATATTTCCTTTCCACAGGTGCTATGTCTTTGGTCGCTGATATGTTTTCATGTGCATCGCTGTAGTTAATCATGTGTATATTTACAACAGTTTTTGGAAATGCTGTGAATGTAGCCATTACTTGTAATTCAGAAGATTTATTTTTTTTATTCTAGAAGGGTAGTCTTGTTTGTTGCAACAAAATAAAACATGTCCACTGGCACCTTAAAGATTAGTCAGATTTATCACCGATGGGGTCCAACTCAAAAGGGCCAGATTAGAATTCATTCACCAATTCAAGGCAACATACCCTACCTCTCCCGGGTGGCTTAAAAGGGATTTTGGATTGCTAATTCATACTATAAACGCGAACAACTCGCATTTTCTGCCCCTTCCAGATATGACTTTGTTCCATTAGATCTGATGTTCATTCTGCTTTGCTTTTGTCATTTGGGAGTATGTCACACCTACTATGGGTGAAGTGGTTTCTCTTGATTAGATCTTGTTTTACACTGGCCCTTCTTTGTAACACCTTCTCCCTTCTGCTGGATCTAATGGATGCACATTCTTGTTCACTCGAACACCTAGATTCAAGTCCAGTAGCACCCTAAGGACCAATAAGATTTTGGGGGTATAAGCTTTCGAGTGTCAAAGCTCCCTTTGTTAGCACTGACTCTCGAAACCCTATACCATGAAAATCTTGTTGGTCTCTATGGTGCTTAGTGGACTCAAATCCAGATGTTCTACTGCTGACCAGTATAGCTGCCCTCTTAAACTATCTTGTTCACCTGATGAAATGAGCTCTAGTTCACAAAAGCTCATGCTGAAATAAATGTTGTTAGTCTTTAAGGTGCTACTGGACTCAGATTTAAATTCTCTGAAATATGATAGGGTATCAAGAAATTCCAACTATTTCCAATAAATAACCCAATTTCACCTCAGGATTTCCAGGCACTAACGCGGACTTTAAACGTTATGAGTTTGTACGAGACGGACAGACATACTTTCTCTTGCCCATCATTTTGTTAGTCTTTCTATGCCCCACCCCACCCGCTGTGCCAAGGAAGACTCCAGATCTGTTCCACTGCTGTTAATTTTAATACAGTGGGGAGGGGCTGTGGCTCTGTGGAAGACTCTCTGCTTTGCATGCAGAAGGTCCCAGATTCAATCCCTGGCAACTCCAGTTAAAGAGATCAGGTAGCAGGTGATATGAAAGACCTTGATCTGAGAAACTGTAGAGCCACAGCCAGACAATATTGACCCTGATGGACCAAGGGTCCGATTCAGTATAAAGCAGCTTCATGTAGATTACAAGGCCCCATTGTGGGCTTATTTCTGTTACTATAGTTGGTGCAGAAGAACTTTCCAGTGTTTTGTGTCCCTGAGCCAGGTCTGTTTGCCTCCCATTCTGTCACCCTTAATGACACTAAAAAGTTGCTTCCTGAACCTATACCTCCTGGTGAAGCTATCTTTGATTGTGTGCATTGTGTGTACCTCTAGTTACAGCCTAAATTTAATGTAGGTGATCTTGGCATTACATTGATATTTATTTCAAACTGGGTGAAGTGGGGATTGGAAGAGCAAGAACAACATTTAAAATTGAAAGTTTTGCCATTAAAATTTAAACACATATTTTACAAACAAAAATGGTTTCCTGTGAGAACTAAAAGCTATCGTTAGGAGGAGAACCAACACAGAGAATAACACATGCAAAGAATTCAAGAACACAATTGGAACACGCAATTTTTGTGCTCTGAAATGTGTTTCCCCCCAGTAAAAAGCCATTTATGAGAGATTCCTGCAAAGGCAATGCCCTCAGAAATGTTAACTCTAAATAGAATGTTGTTACTCAAGATGACCCATACCATTTTCAATAAATGATTAACTTTCGTGTCTTGTGAAAAACAAAAGCTAAAGGCAGCATTTTTCAGCCAAAAATTGGTCCCAAAGCCGCTTACAATCACAAAAAAAACACTACAAATCTCAATTACAATAGCTTAAAAATGACAATATCATAAAAACAGGAAGGGAGATTTTCAGTGAGGTCCAAGGCCATGTAAAATATTATGGTGCCTCTCTACGCCCTCTCCTCCCTTTGGCAACCCATATCGTGGAAAATGGAGAGACTTTCTACTTTTGTCTTTGGAACAAAAGGGAGCCTCCATGTACAGAGGGAATATAATTCTCTGGTGGTCCTAGGGAGTGGGACACAGTGAGCAGAAGAGCTCAAGTCGGCTCCAGCTTCCCCTGAACCTCAGTAAGCACCCGGGAATGGAGAGGGAGAGCCATGGCGGACAAGGAGCCCTTGGAAACGGGAAAGGGTGTATGTGGGTGTGCATGCCCTGTTCGATTAAAGGAGAAAGAGGATTTACTCCATTCCCCTCCCCCCCATTACATTTGTTTTAGATCTCTCCCCTGGATTCACCAAAGAGGGGATGATCCAATCTGGGCATATCTTGCCAGATTTGAAAATTACTTTGGGCAGGCATTGTGATGTAACATGGGCCAAGGGGAATGACTGAGATACATGCACACATGAAATTAGTTAATTAAAAAAAAAGATGAAAGGGCGGGAATAAAATCTGGCGGCAGCCATTTTGTTTCCCCTTTTTTCCTCATTGGTTTCTATTTTGATTTTGCCCTAGGTATATGGAGGACAAAATGGCAGACAATACAGGGGCAGTCAGCTCTCAACCTAGACTCCCTTGATGACTTTGAGCTACATAGATGCTCAGTCACCCTGCCCACTCTGGAATCTCAGGAAGTGGAGATGTCGGGGGAGGAATCCAAATAAGATGTTTTAAAATGGATGAAATCTGAGATGAGGAAAAAAATTAGAGAAATGCTGAAGGAATTTAAGCAAGGCTCAGGGGATAGAGAGGCTCATATATCCAGGGGTAGAAACCAGAAAAACCATAGGGCTCATAGAGAGGAATCAGATAGTGATTCATGTTCCTCTCCTAACCCCAAAAGGCTTAAATATAAGAAACATCAAGTGCAAGACCGCAGCCCCCTACTGGACACAGTGGAAGGCGACTCTGATTCTACCACTGTGTCTTCAGATAAAGAGAAAGGGGAACTGTCAGAGGAAGACGAGGAGCAAATACGAATTGAATAATCTAGACTCTTCCCTCAGGAGCTATTTTCACATTTAGTGCCAAAGGTTCTGAGGACATTAGAGATATCTCCAAAGCTTAAGGAAGAGGATACACCCGACCCAGCGTTTCAAGCAGGCTCAGGGAAATTAATGCCCAAACTTGCATCAGCACAAACAGACCCAGAGGTCATTTCGGGGGGGAACGCGGGGGATCGCAGTTCCCCCGGGTGAAGTACGGGGGGCGGGGCACATGACGAAGCCCCGCCCCCTGCTTCCGGCCACCCCGCTTCCAGCCCTCATTCAGCCAGGAGGAGGCAGGAGAAGAGGGAGGGTAAGTTGCTTCCTCCTTGCCTCTCCCCACCCCTGCCTGCCTGGGGCCAGGGAGGGCCTTCGCAGGGCTTCCTTGCACTCCCGCCGGCCTTGCAGGTCCACCGCCGGGCCCCTCATGGGGCTCGGCAGTGGAGCTGCAAGGCTGGCGGCGGTGGCTGGGACCATTGGCGGCGGGGTGTGTGGCCTTATGACACACTTCCGGTGATGTCAGGGGTGTGTGGCATATGCTAATGAGTTATGCTAATGAGTTCCCTTAGCTCTTTTTCTACGAAATGACCCCTGAACAGACCTACCACTACCTGCTGTATTCTTTAGTATTATAAAGGCAGAATAGGAGCACCCTTCGAAACCTAAACTCTGGCCTTATCTAAATTCTATACTTTAGTTCCAGAAGCGCCCAAAAGGATTAAAGTTCCAGTGGCCGATTACTCTGTATCCAGTCTGACTTCCAATTCAGTCTTACTAATGGATGCAGATGGCCTGCCTAAAGACCACTGTGATAGGCGGATAGAGCAAGCTCTCTGCAGGGATTTTGAAGCTGCGTCATGTTCCCTTAGAGCATCCACTGCAGGATCCCTATTTGCTAGGGCAACTTATGCCTGGGCATCGGATCTTGCTTCATCAGAGTGTAATGTTCCTAAAGAGTTTAAAGATGAGTTTAAAAAGACAGCACTAGCAGCAGCATTTACAGCTGATGCCACACTGGATGCTTTTCAGCAATCTGCCAGGGCAATGGCTTGTAGCATAATGGCCAGAAGGAACAATTGGCTATGCAACTGGGACGATGACTACTTGGCACAAACACAGGTAGCAGCGGTACCCTTTAAGGGAGCCCTCTTCTTTGGAGAAGGCCTAGATAGGTATTTGGTTGATAACAAGGATAAAAAGAAAGTCCTACCATCAAAAACGAAAGACTCAAAATTTTAAAAGAGGTTTCCATGCTTTCGTTACTTCAACAAAGGGTCGAAACCAGCTTACAATAGATCATTCAAAGGTAAATGGCAATCCAAGACCAGAGACCACAAGGCACCCTTCTCCAACAAGGGCGACCAAAACCCTAAAAACGCCAAAAAAGAAGCCTCGGCATGACTATGGCGAGGCAAATAAATTGGGCATAGGAGGGCGGCTGCAAAAATTTGTATAGCACTGGCAGTCAACAGCGACAAATGGGTGGTAGAGACAGTTACAGAGAGATACTCCTTAGAATTTTCCATCAGGCCACCAGACCGTCTTGTAAAGATCCCAATAAATCGGTCCAGGGAGAAACACATTCTCATAGAGGCTGCCATTCAGCATCTGCTGGACATTGGGGCAATAGAAAGGGTGCCAGTTCAACAAAAAAAATCTGGTAGTTTACTCAATTTTTTCATAGTTCCAAAAAAGAATGGGGACATCAGGGCAATCCTGGATCTGAAATGGTTAAACAAATTCATCAAAACCAGAAAATTCAAAATGGAGAGTCAGAAGTCCATTCTATACAGCACCAGGATTTCTTGATGTCTATAGACCTGTCGGAAGCATATCTTCACATTCCAATAAAGGAATCGCACCACAGGTTCCTCCGGTTTGCATACAACAATCAGCATTTTCAGTATCAGGCCTTACCCTTCGAGCTCAAATCATCACTGAGAGTGTTCATGAAGGTGTTGGTGGCCATCATAGCCAATCTCAGGATGCAGGGAGTGAGTCATTTTCCCTATCTGGACAACATTTTAGTCAAAGCAACCTCATACCAGGAGAGCCTGGAGAAGACGCAGAAACCAGTTCAATCACTCAGGGAGTACGGGTTTGTGGTCAACATACAAAAAAGCAATCTCAACCCAATGCAGGTCCTTGTGCATCTGGGAGTTTAGATAGACAAGGCAGCTGACAGAGTCTTTCTGTCAATGGAAAGGCAACAAAAGGTCAGTACTTTGCTACTGGAGATTCTGAGGCTTCCCAGGATAAAAGTGATGACGTTGGCAAAATTACTTGGCATGCTGGTGTCCTGCCAGGAAATGATCCTATAGGCAAGATTCCACGCACATCCACTGCAGAGGTTCCTTCTTCCATATCAAGAAGTGATTGCCAACAAAGAATGCAAGCTTCTCCCCTTGACAGATGTACTGAAGCATGAGCTGAACTGGTGGCTCCATCCAACACATTTTCAAAGGGGGTCCCCTCTCAGGGAAACGAGAAGAGTAGTGATGACAACGGATATGAGCCTGTACGGCTGGGGGGGCCATGTCCTGGACAGGATGACACAAGGAACCTGGTCTCAAGAGGAATCAAATCGGAGCATGAATTTCTTGGAATTAAGGGCTATCCATATGGTGCTAATGCATTTCAAGGATGTTCTAGCAAATCAGCATGTCTTGGTCCGAACGGACAACATGATGGTGAAAGCCTACATAAACAGACAGGGGGAACCCGGTTTTGGTCACTGTACGAGGAAGCGTACTGAAGGCTGTACACGTGGCCTGGCGGATTGGCTGAGCCAATCAGGCAATTTTTTTACAGGTCAAGGCAAGATTCAAAAGTCTAGAAGTGGATTTATTCACCACATGAAAGAACCATCAGGTTCTGAAGTTCGTATCAAGGACATGGGACCTGCAGGCACTAGCAATAGACGCTCTAACATGCGAGTGGCCAACAGGCCTTCTATATGCCTTTCCACCTCTCCAACTGATTTCCAAAATTCTGCAGAGAGTGCTGGAACAGAAAGTGGAAATAGTGGTCATAGCACCGTTTTGGCCATGGCGAGCCTGGTTCCAGGAGTTTAAAAGAATGTCCGTTTGCGAACCATGGCAACTCCCCTTGAGAGACGACCTGTTGTCACAGGGAATGATACATCATCCTCGGCCAGAGCTGTTCAATCACACTGCATGGAGGTTGAGTGGAAGCAATTAGAGAGTATGGGATACTCAAGTAGGGTTATAGAGACCATGTTAGCTTCAAGGAAATGTTCAACCAATAGGGTCTATAACACAACCTGGCAAGTTTTTCATGCATGGTGTATAGAATGTAGTCTAGACCGTCTGACAGCTTCGGTTAAGAAGGTATTTCTCTTCCTTCAAGAGGGGCTGGATAAAGGACTCAGTACTAGTACTTCATAGAGACAGGAGGCAGCAATATCAGCGATAAGAGGTTCTCGGAAAGGAGGATCCTTGTCCCAACATCCTCATGTGAAACAATTCCTTAGAGGGATTACGCTGTTAAATTTGCTTACGGCACACCGCTTCCTGTCTTGGAACCTTAACACAGTCCTAAGAGCTCTGTGTGGCCCTCCCTTCGAGCCTATGGGTTCATGCCCCTTAAAGGAGCTAACTTTTCAAACTTTATTTTTGGTAGGGATCACTTCAGCTAAGAAGGTATCAGAGCTTAGGGCGCTGTCGGTAAATAGGGAGCTTTGCATGTTTCATAATGACAGGGTGGTCCTACATATGGACCCAGCGTTCATACCTAAGATGAACTCCCTTTTTCACAGATGGGAAGAAATTGTTCTACCATCCTTCTGTCCTAATCCAAAGCATAGTAAGGAAAAGGAGTGACGCTGCCTAGACATACGCAGGGCACTTAGTTTCTACCTAGATAGGACTAAGGCATGGCAGAAGTCATAAATGTTGTTCATTTCCTTTAGGAAAGTGTCTAGGGGAGAACCGGTTTCCATATCCACCCTAAACTGATGGATTAGGGGGTGCATTATTCTGGTTTACAGGTCGAAAGGCCTGGAACCCTCCTAGCGGGGTTATGGCACATTCGATTCGAGGGGTGGCTACATCAGCGGCTTATCAGGCCTTCCTATCTCTGAAAACAATATGCAAAGCAGCCACTTGGAAGTCTGTCCATTCATTTACCCGACATTATAGCATAGACAAGATTGCCTCGGCAGAGGCAGCCTTCGGTCATAGGGTGCTGCATCACGCCCTGTGATCGGGAAGCCAAGGAACCCTCCCATGGGGCAACTGCTTTTTTATGTCCCAAAAGTGAGGAATGTCCCACTCCCTAGGACCACTGGAGAATGGAAGATTTGCTCACTTACCGTGAAGCTTTGCTCACTTACTGTGAAGCTTACCATGAAGCTCTGGTGTAGAGAGCCAGTTTGGTGTAGTGGTTAAGTGCACGGACTCTAATCTGGGAGAATTGGGTTTGATTCCCCACTCCCCCACTTGCACCTGGCTGGATGACCTTGGACAAGCCGTAGTTCCGATAAGAGCTGTACTTGAAAAAAGAACAGTTTCTGTCAGAGCTCTCTTAGCCCCACCTACCTCACAGGGTGTTTGTTGTGGGGAGGGGAAGGGAAAGGAGTTTGTAAGCCGCTCTGAGACACCTTTGGGTAGTGAAGGGCGGGGTATAAATCCA
>NW_015172604.1:180823-194548 GCF_001447785.1 Gekko japonicus | reverse complement strand
TCTAATCTGGGAGAACCGGGTTTGATTCCCCACTCCTCCACTTGCACCTGCTGATGTGACCTTGGGTCAGTCACAAGCTCTGGCACAGCTGTCCTTGAAAAAGAGCAGTTTCTGTCAGAGCTCTCTCAGCCCCACCCACCTCACAGGGTGTCTGTTGTGGGGAGGGGAAGGGAAAGGAGTTTGTTAGCCGCTCTGAGACTCCAAGTGAAATCCAATCTCTTCTTCTTCTGCTGCTGCTGCGGCGCATGTATTTGTTTTTTTGTTTTTTCAGAGGCAAAAATACTAACAGTCATAACAGGAAAAGAAAGGAATTCCATGTGTAGTTAGGCTTATCTTATGGCTTGGTTGGTTGTTGTGTGAACTGTTATGATTAAAGAGCAGTGTCTCCTTGGCCCCTGTTGGGGGAGAGGTGTTTTCTTTTCCTGTAATAACAGGATCCAGGGATTGCAAGGCTTAGTTACACCTGGAACGGCTTCAGGGGAAAGGCCCCTCCCCCCGGATGGATCAGATCTGAGAGACCGACCCTGCAGAAGGAGGAGGAGCCTAATCCCAAAAGTGAGGAATGTCCCACTCTCAGACCACCAAGAAAGGAAGCTTCACGGTAACTGAGCAAATCTTCCATTCCACTTACCAAATGCTGAAGACAAGCAAGAGGGATGGCCAGCTTTGGGTTGGGAAATACCTGGAGATTTGGGGGTGCAGCCTGGGGAGGGCTGGGTTTGGGGAGGGGAGGGACCTCCTCAGGTTATAATGCCATAGAGTCACCCTCCCAAGCAGCCAGTTTCTCCAGGGGAACTGATCTTGGTTGCCTGAAGATCAACTGTAATAGCTATCAACAATTTATGCCAATGAAGGCTAACTTGAACTTGTAATAGCAGGAGATCTCCAGGTGCCATCTGGGAGTTGTAAACCTTGCCACTCCAGGATGCCCATCACCTTCATCCCTATTTGTGTGTTTCCAAAAGCACCTGGCTAGCCAGTGTTGAAAAACAGAGCGCTGTGGTCTGTGGACCCTTGGTCTGTTCCAGCAAAGCTCTTTCATATTGCTAACATTGCATTTGTGTAGTCTCATGAAAGGTTGATCCAGACCGCTCATAAGCATAGACCATCCCTTTTTAAAAATACACACATACAGCCTCCGTGATTTAAGAGCCTTGAGGACTAGTTTGTTTTTTAAAATTAAAATATAGTTCCTTGGGTTCCTAACAGGAAACAGTGAGTCGCACATAAGCACATAACCAGGAGGGAGGCAATGAGTAGCATGCATGCCCCTTACTAGATAATATGTAACTTTATAAAATTAGGTTGGGTTTTTTTATGCTGCCAAACAGTTTATTTATTTGGAGGCTTCCTCAGATCAGTTATTCATTGTATGAATTATACATGATTATTGCAAGAAATAAATACCAGTGGAATATGTAAACCAGCCCAACTGAAAATGCTTTCCACTTTCCTTCTGGAAGCCATCCAGCGGGGGGGGGGGATTCTAGATGCCATTTTCCAACCAAGTTTAGTACTTAAGCAAATAATACCGATTTCACCAAACTACTCCAGATTGCACAAGGTCTGTGCTCAGCCTCAGACATGGACAGATACTGTGCTGGATCCAAAGCCAGCCGTGTGCAAAAGGGCAGTGAGAACAGCTGGTACCACACGTGGCTCTTTGATATTTGCATCAGTGGATTAGCATTCTGGTAATTTTTGTGTGTGCTGCAACCTGCGCATGTGGGAATGCATCAGATTCATTCTGTCAGCCTGTATGGAATGCCTTCCTAATCCAGCTGGGTCCACCAGCTGAGGGGCTGTGGCTCTAGGACAGACAATTTACTTCAGGGGTGTCAAACTCATTTGTTACAAGGGCTGGATCTGACATAAATGTCACTTTGCCAGGCCGGACCATGTGTGCCATAAAGTGCAACATGAGGTACCAGATATATAAACTTTATAAAGATGATTTCAGATGCCGAATGGCAATAGGCTTCATTGGATTAGGTGTGAAATGCAGAGGGGTAGTAGTCATGGATTTCTCCGGTGGTCCTTATGAGTGGGGCAGTCCTCACTATTGGGTAAGGCTCCTCTTCTCCGGAAGCAGAGTTTATCAGCAGAATTTGATCCCAGAGTGGAAGGGCTTGCCTGGGTCTCTGCAGTCTTTTCAGCTCTGCTGAAGGAGCAGGATGTCGAAGGCAGCACTCCAGGGGAGCGCAGAAGATCCTAGGAAGCCTTCAGTAAGAAGGCAGAAGATGCGATAGAGGGGACCAGGAAGGGACTCTCCTCACCTGTCCCCCTCCTGTGCTGCAGGAGTGGCAGCGGGCAAGTGGAGCCAACGGAAATTAGGGCCACCAGGAGCCAAGACCAGCTGCAGTCTCCCAGCCTCCAGGCCAGGAAACCCCTCCCCTTGCAACTTGGAGGGTCCGGTTGAGATGGCAGCAGCCTACTCTGGAGTGCCGGCTCAAAGGAGGGTGCAGCAGTAGGCTCCCCCCTCTTCACTCAGCGGGGGAGCAGCTCTTTCAATTTGCAGCCATCAGAATTGTGGTAAGGCCAGTCTGCTGGCGAAAAAGGGGGGGGCGGCTCCCTGTTACCCCTGGAGACGGAGGAGCAGACCTCCTTTTTGGACCATTTGTCTCTACTAGGAAGTAGCGATTTTGTCCCTGTTGTGTCTTTCCACAGGGAACTCCTTTCACTTTCCCTTGGAGGGAAGACTTGTTTTTGGCAGGAAAATGGCAGTGAAGGTGGACCCTTCCACCTCCCAGGAGCTAGAGGGTGCGGTACATGATCTGTGCCTCTCTACTTCATCTTCTTCAGCTCCCTCTCAAGCAGGAGACCACCAGAAGGGGGAGGAGGAAAGAATTAGGGAGATGGATCTGTCAGGAGATTATGCCAAAACTTCCCTTCTAGCATGGCTTAAGTCAGAGATGAGAAGGGAGATTTCCCATGCAGGAATCCAAATCAGGGATTCATGGGACCCATCCTGACAGGGGTTTCACCTGCAGCAGCGCGCAAGAGGACAGGGAGCCAGCCCCCACCTTCAAAGCAAAAAAGAGGAAGAGAGTGGAACCTATGCCTAGGGATCACAGCCCTCTCTTAGAGGATCAGTCTGATGACTCAGAGAGCTCAGAGGCTTCTTCTTCCGAGGAGGGAGTTATCTGAGGAAGAAGAAGAGGTGGTGGTTTCTTCTTCTCAGACTAGACTCTTTCCTCAAGAATTGTACTTCAAGTTACTCCCAAAGGTGCTTAGCGTACTGGAACTTACTACAAAGCCAAAAGGGAACGAGGGGGAAAGAGGAACCTGACCCAGATTTCCCTGAGGGAGCGGAGAACTCTCTTCCCAAATCAGGAGTGAAGGCTTTGGGAATTCCACTCCCAGCTGCCTTCTATAATCTTATAAAGACAGAGTCGGAGACACCATCTAGGGCCAAAGATAACCACCTGGTTTTCTCAACATTTTACTTTTTGGTCCCAGAGGCAGCGAAAAGCAGTAAGCTGCCATTTGGTAGATGAAATTGTAACTAGTATAACATCCACTTCTGTGTTGCTCATGGAAGCAGACGGTCTCCCCAAAGATCCATGCAACAAGAGGATAGAACAAGCTCTACATTGGGATTTTGAAGCCTCAGCAAATGCTCTGAAAGCCTTGACAGTGGGATCCCTCTTCGCAAGGGCAGCTTTTTCATGGGCCTTGGATCTGGCGGTGGCAGACAATAAACTGCCTAAAGACCTCAAAGATGAAATCAAGAAAATCACCTTAGTAGCAAGCCTTTGTGGCTGATGCGTCCTTACATGCTGTACAGATGTCTGCCAGGGCTATGTCCTTTAATGTGGCTGCTAGACAGAACACTTGGCTTTGGGGCTGGGACATAGACCCCACAGCCCAGGCCAAAGTGGCGGCAGTGCCCTTTAGGGGCATCAATCACTTTGGCAAAGGTATTGACAAATACCTGGTGGAAAACAAGGATAAGAAGAAGGCTCTACCTTCTAAGAAAAAGGAAGGGAAGCAGAGGAAGAGGTTTCAGTCCTTTTGGCATACTAAGAGACCCTCTAGGTCGGGCTTCTCCAAACCCCTTAGGAGCAAGTGGCAATCCAAGTCACAAGAAAAGTCTCCTTCCTTCCTTCCATAAGACCAACCAGACATTGTCCTGCTTCAGGGATCCCAGGACTTAACCCACACCCTCCAGAGACCCCAACGACCACCAACTTACCCAGGAAACCTGCAGACTGAGAAGGCCCCGCCTCGCTGAGCCCCGTCAGCACAGCCGGGACACAGCGGTCCGACCCCACCCGACCACGGAGCACGGAGCCGCGGGGAGAAGCAGGAGAGGCCGATGGCGCCGGGGAGAGGCTGACAGCGGCCCACGACCACACGAAACCCCACACGGCGGCGGCGCAGCCCCAGGCCACCAAGATCGCCACCAGCATGGCTAAAACCACACCCCCGCTGCAGTGAAGGTGTCTGCGCTCATCAAGGGGGACGGGGCTGGGAGGAATGAGAGGTAGGCGGGGACAGGAGACGGTGCTGGGCGAGGGAGCTGGGTATAAAGGAGAGGGAAGCGAAGGGGCCGGGGAGGAAGGACGTGCTCGGAACCACTGGATGCAGAGAGCGTGAGAAGGAGTCCAGGGAGGATGGTGAGAGGCTGGGGAACCAAAGCACGGAGGTAAAGGGACCTACAGAGTGGCATTCAACTCCGTCCCCTACCCATCAGGCCCTCCCCCGCCTTGAGACGTCAGGGCCACGGGCGGGTCTGCCCCCAGAGCCCAGGGTAGGCTTGACAGACATCAAAAGGATCCAAGAAGGGGTCATCAGCATGACTATATGAGCCCACAGGACCCTTCAGGGATAGGGGGACATCTCCAGAGGTTTGCAAGTCAGTGGCCTCACACTATTCAAGACAAATGGGTGCTGGACACAGTGACAAATGGGTACTCCCTGGAGTTCACTCACATTCCCCTGGAACGTTTCCTACAGATCCCAAAAAATCAGTCCAGACAATGACACCAGCTGTTGAAGATGGCTATATGACATCTACTGGACATTGGGGCCGTAGAGCCTGTACTGGACAATCAGCAGACACAGGGGGTTTACTCTTATCTTCTTCATAGTGCCAAAAAAAGAATGGGGATTTCAGGGCAACCCTGGATCTCAAATGGTTAAACAGATGGATCAGAATGAAATTGTTTAAGATGGAGGCACTCAAATCAACACTCTCAGCCATACAGAAGGGAGACTTCATGGCCTCCATAGATCTATTAGAGGCTTACTTACATGTACAGAGCCATGGTGCCTACCATCAAGAGCAGACCTTCTTTCTCAGGGGTCAATAGCACATCCCTGACCAGACTCACTAAGCCTCACAGCCTGGAAATTGTGCGCAACCAACTTTTAGGGTTAGGGTACTCTGAAGGGGTGGTGAACACCATGCTGGCATTCAGAAGAAGTTCCACCTCTGGAGTTTATTACACTACCTGGCAGATTTTCCATTCCTGGTGTGCGGATAGGGGATGGGAACCTATGTTAGTACCCATTAGTGGGATCCTATCCTTCCTTCAGGATGGGCTGGAAAAAGGTCTTAGTACCAGCATACTTAGGCGCCAGGTGGTGGCTATTTTGACAGTAAGGGGGGCCAGGAAAGGTAAACAACTAAGTCAGCATCCTCCCATAAAAAGATTTCAAAAGGGGGCTGCTCTGATAAATCCTCCACAGGTGCATCATTTTCCCACCTGGAACCTCAATCTGATTATGAGAGTATTGTCATGGGGGCCCTTCAGGCCCACTGCATCGTGTCCTCTCAAGGAGTGACTTTTAAACCCCCTAGGGGGATCACATTGGTAAGGCGGGTTTCAGAGCTGAGGGCTCTGTCCATAGACAAAGAACTTTGTGTGTTCCACAATGACAGAGTGGTACTTTGCCCCAACTCAGCCTTTGTTCCCAAGGTAAATTCAACCTTTCACAGGGCAGAAGATATTGTGTTGCCCTCCTTCGGCCCGAATCCAAAATATGAGAAGGAGAGGGAGTGGCATTGTCTAGATGCGTGTACAGCCTTAAGCTTCTATCTGGTCAGAACTAAACCTTTCCATAAATCTGAAGCTCTCTTCATGCCATTTAGGAAGTCAACCTTGGGGCAAAGGGTTTCAGCATCTACCTTGAGTAGATGGATTAGGAGGGTGTATCATTCTGGCGTATAAGCATCTGGATCCATGTGACGGGCTGGGCTTGGGCTGAGAGGCGGGAGTCAAGTTCAGTCCGAGGTCGTTGTCAGGAGAGTCAGAGAGCCAAATTGTGAGTCTGAAAGAGAGGTCATCTGAAGCAGGGGTCAGGAAACTAGGAATCCGAGCCAGAGTAGAGGTCCAAGAACAGGAGCCGAGGGTGGATGCGAGACACTCATGGAGGTGACCCATTGTTTCCACGAGAGCCCAATCCTGAGTGGGGGTTATATAGGCCTCTGGCCAGGCTTCCCATGGCGCCGCTGCCGCTGCTCCTGCTAATACTCAAGACTCGGTGCTTGCCTTCCCTGCCAGTGTGCATCTCAATGGGGGTGGCTAAGTCTCTGCGGAGCCGCTCCCTTAGCTGAACCACCCACGGAGGTGAGTCAGGCAGGCTCCCCGATTGCACCTGTGCCTCCTCGGCTGCTACAGGACCAGGTGAAGGGTTTACAGGCTCAGGTGCTGGCAAGCTATCAACTCATGAGGAGTCAGAGGGGCTGGCTTCTGGTTCTGGCAATGCCGGCACCTCTAGCTGCGATGCCAACTCCAGGCGGGGACTCAGCACTGTCGCCGTCGCTCATGACAATCCACCACAGGGTATTACTGCTCATTTCTTGAGAGGGTAAGCAACATCGGTAGCCTGCAGATCTTTCCTGTCATTAGAGACAGTATGTAAAGCAGGTACATGTTCACCAAACATTATAGGATTGACAAAATGGCTTCCACCGAAGTTGCCATTTGCAGAAGGGTTCTGCAGCACACCCCCTAGTTTCTGAAGCCGATCACCCACCGTGGGGCACACTGCTGTTACATCCCACTAGTGAGGACTGACCCACTCATAAGGACCACTGGAGAATGGAAGATTTGTCTTCACTTATTGTGAAGCTTCCTTCTCGGTGGTCCTGGAGTGGGGCAGTCCTACTGAGAGTTTAACTTTGGGACGGCTTCAGAGACATGAGTGGTCAGTTGAAAGAATGATTATGAGGTTCATTCCAGCGGTTTAGGAGTGGGGAAGATATAGCATTTTTCCTGGCAGTTTGTATGTTATTCCAAAAAACACACACCATCAAATCAGTTACTGGCATTTGGTTTCTGGTTTCACTGGTTGACTGTTTAGGGGAATTCACATGTTTGGAGGGGGAGTTTTTCCTTTCTTTCTTAGTATATGAAGACTGGCAATGGGAGGCATGGCTTGGAAACAGACTGCAGAGACCCCAGAAAGCCCCTTCCCTCCAGGATCAAATTCTGCTGATCGACCCTGCTTCCGGAGAGGAGGAGCCTTATCCACTAAGTTAGGACTGCCTCACTCCAGGACCACCGAGAAGGAAGCTTCACAGTAAGTAAAGACAAATCTTCCAATATCATCCTGGGTAATTAGACAGGAAACCTAGGTCTCAGTTTGGTCCAGGAGGACTCAGTCCAGGAGGATGCAAAGAATAAATGTACATAAGTCTGAAGAAATGAGCAGTGACTCACGAAAGTTAATACCTTGCCACAATTTTTGCTACTATTACCCTTTCTACAGCTATAAGAGACCATAATATTAAAAAAAAACCAGTGGGGGAACATTTTAACTTTCCAGGGCATTCAGTTGCTGACCTAAGAGTAATAGTTCTCTTACAAAGGAATTTCAAAGGAAGATTAGAAAGAGAGACTGATGAATTGCAACTGATAATGAAGCTCAATGCATCCTCCTGGGCTGAATTGAGACCTAGGTTTCTTCTCTCATTACCAATGACTGCTGTTGTTATTTGGCATCTGAAATCACTTCACTCTCCAAGATATAAGGACAAATGGACTCATATTCTAGCTGTATCTGAAGAAGTGAGCAGTGACTCATGAAATCTCATGCCCGGCCACAAATTTTGTTACTCATTAAGGTGCTACTGGACTCATGCTCCCTTCCACTAATAAAGATTGCAAGCTGTGCTGTGAGGTTTCTTTTATTTATTTATTTTCATATGTTAGAACTGGAAAGGGGGATCTTCCCAAGTGAAATAATGTGTTGCTTCCACTCACTGCTAGTGATGATAATAAAAAGTTTAAAAAGCGGGTGGGAGGTTAATGTGAAAAAAGACAGCCAGTGAGGTGGGAGGGGGGAGAGGGAGACCATTTGTTGAACTGAAATATATGGAACTATAAATGTATTTTTAAATACTTAGCCATTTACTTCCAGTCATTAAACCATGGAATCCAATCCAAGTATTGCAATTCCTAACCAGGGTCTTTTTGAAAGAAAATCCCAGATAGGCAAAGAGAAAACTAATCTTTTTTTAAAAAAAAACCACTTTTTCAGAATAAGCCAAAATAATTTCCCCTTAATTCCAATTATTCCAGATGCATCTTTTTTTCTGTTCCCCTTCCTTTTCTAACATTAGTGTGTGTTTGTGATCAGGTCTCATAGTAAACAGCAGAGCAGGCTTATCAGAAGAATCTCTCCACCCCCCTTTTCTCCCCCTCCGTCTCACTATGCATGCACAGGAAAACTTATACCTGGAATAAAACTTTGTTGGTCTTGAAGGTGCCATGGGACTTCCTCTACAAATGAGGGAAGAGAGGCTAGGCAACACAGCAGCAGCCTCAGAGGAGGAAGCAGGAGGGAGCTTTTATCTGCTGCACGCACATTCACTCTCTTTTTCCTTCCTCCTTGCTTCCGTAAGCAGGAAGAGAGGCTTTGGCAACGCAGCAGCAGTAATGGCTGGGAAATGCAAGCATTTGCTCGCAGGCTGTATACCAGCCTTGCAGGGGCTGGATCCAGCCTGCGGGCTGCATGTTTGACACCCATGATCTACTTGGCATGCAGAAGGTCTCAGATTCAGTCCCTGGCATTTCCAGTTAAAGGATCTGGCAGTAAGTGATATGAGGGACCTCTGCCTGAGACCCTGGAAAGCTGCTACGGTTGCCAAATGTTTTTTCGCTGGGAGTGGGGGGCTTCCAGCCGGCGTCGTAGTTGTGCGCGTGCGCGTCACCCGGAAGTGACGTCACACGCTGGGGGCGGGGCCACGCCGTTTGAGGGGAAAACAAAAAGTTTTCCCCTCAAATGGCATGGCCCCGCCCCCAGCATGTGACGTCACTTTCGGGTGATGCACACGCGGGGGTGGGGTTTCCCCCGGGCCCCGATTTCGCAGGAGCGGGAATCGGGGCTCGAAAGCGGGGGGAATTCCGCCCCCGGGGGCATTTGGCAGCCCTAAAAGCTGCTGCCAATCAGAGTAGACAATACTGACTTGGATTGATCAAGAGTCTGATTCAGTATATGGCAGCTTCAAGTGTTCATGTATGCTCATGTGCACCATAGAATCCTCTCTGTGTAAGACAGGTACCAGATCTGCTTTTGTTTGCCATCCCGAGTGGGAGCTTGCAGGCTGGGACTTGTACTCCTGAATACAGGTGTTCTCATGCGATGCAATGACCATGCATGGAAGAAAACAACTGGATGTTTAATAGGAGCCAAATACCTTTTGTGCCAAATCTGCCATCCTATACACATTTGCCAAAGACGAAAGACTTCTTTATGCATGTAATCATTTTGGTGTACATTTGTCTTAATATGACTGTGCATCAAAGCAAATTTTAGTTTCAAAAACACAGGAAAAAGAAAATCAACCCAATTATTAAGAATGTCAGGAAAATTACTAAAACTTCAATACATTTAATAAAACCATTGCGACCCTGATCCTAATGATCTGCCGTATTGTAAAGAAGTCTGCTACTGTGTAAGCACAGTGGCAAAAACAGATATTCAAGCATCACTAGCAAACAAAAATGCAATTTTCAGTTGTAGAGCCCGGGGGCTGACTGCAGAGTGAATGCAATATACATGTGTTTACAAACATGTATATCAGTGCAGGTGGGTATATGCAAAGCATCAGGGGGCTGTTGTTTGGCGACAGCTTTCTATTAAGAATATGCTTGGGGTGTCAAAAATGGGTTTATTGTTTATGTATCTACCTGAGGATTTTCAATTTGCCTTTCAACTCACAAAGCAAGAGTAGTCTGAAATGAGCTGTATTGTGGAACTCAGTCATTCTTGTTTGGTATGCCACCACCCCAAGCTAAATCCAATCTCTTATGTTTACTGGTGGTCTGGGGTCACCAGCAAAGGCTGTCTCCAAATATGTGCAGAGGGAAGAGTTCCAAACTCCTACACTCTCTCTCTCTCTCTCTCTCTCTCTCGCGCTCTCGCTCTCTCTCTCGCGCTCTCGCTCTCTCTCTCTCTCGCTCTCTCTCTCTCTCTGTGTGTGTGTGCTGTCAGCAGGTTGGCACATAGGGAAGTATTTGAACAGTCCGATCTCTTAAACAGGAAAGGGACATTAGTTTACTACAGCTTAACAAACTAGAGCACAATACCTCTGAAAATGACTATCATACAGTAAGCGACAACATCTAGGAAAACAAAAGGAGAATTGCAGCCTCTAGCTTAACCTTAACATTACAAGCCCTTACCTCCGCATACCTACTTTGGATGCACTGAGGAACAAACGCTGATCCTGGCTCCCGACCTGATCCCAACATTTGAACTGATTAGAAAATGTAGGACTGGTCTGTATGACGGGGTTATTTTGCTTAATGTATTTTTAAACATATATCCCACTTTTCTTTCCTAACGGAAATACAAAGAGGCTATGTCAAAATGTAATGTGATAGAGATAGCTTGTGCGCTCTCTTCCTTCGGCAGCAGGGCCTTGTATTTACATAAATCATAGATTCCCAATGACAAAATGGGACAACAGATTTTGCTCTACATACTATGCAAAATTAAGGTTGTTACAGGCAGAGGTCTGACGGCAGCTTTCACCAAGCTAGCAGAAGTTATTCTATGAGCCTCAGCAAGTTTATACCCACATCAGAACAGACTTGTAGAAAAATATCATCAGCTGAAATGAATTTTCTTGGGACCGGCTAGGCATGCTAAATAATGTTATGCTGTCGCTAGAACAATGTTCTGTGGATAATCAGTTGTGGTTATGGGAAATACCCAAATTAAGAAAAGACCACAGAGGCGTAAAGTAATAGAAGATCTTTTGACAACTGGTGTGTATTTTACCAGGGCACATCCTTGCAATTTTTCATAATTAACATCAAGAGGTAACCCCAGGTCAGCAGCGGTGCTAAAGCTTCACTAAAATAATAGAGTTATTTAGAATGATCAAGCTGTGCAATACCATTCTGGGTTTTAAATGCCTGTAACGTTTTTGAATAAGGGCAGCCCACGGAGAGGCAAAGTGTTCAACCTGCCCACCCCAGAGGATTC
The DNA here is from genome assembly GCF_001447785.1 of Gekko japonicus. Lineage (NCBI taxonomy): Eukaryota > Metazoa > Chordata > Lepidosauria > Squamata > Gekkonidae > Gekko > Gekko japonicus. The sequence continues at coordinate 183,103 of NW_015172604.1, read as the reverse complement.
TCCTATGTCCCCCCATAGCCCCAGTCTAGAGGATACCTCTCCTTATTATGTATCAGCCAATTTTTCTGCAAAGAAGCCAAGACACCTGCTTTCACTGCCTCCTCCCCTGTCTAGACAGCAACACCAACTTTGTGAGGGGCTTTTCCTTATGCATCTCAGTTGCTGGCTCAAGTCAGATGTGGTACTACTAGAGATGTAAAATTTCCGGAAATTTTGAAGCTCGGAAAAAAACCCATTTTTTCCCGGTTTTTTTCGGGGGGAAACGGAACTTTTTGGAAAAATTGAAAAAAATGCTACATTTTTTGTCTTTTCTTTTGTCTTTTCTAGATTGAAAGTTATTCTGTTACTTTAGGAACATAAAATATGACTATGGACATTTTTACTTGGCATGAAATTATCACAACTAGCATATTAAAAATATAGTGTATCCAAACAGTTATTACAAACAGAATACCCACCCACATGCAAAAACAAAACTGAAACCTTTTATATTTTCTTCTGACAATAGCACCTCCTAAAGAAAGAAATGCATCTTGTTCTTGCATTGGAGAGTTCAGTTTGTAACCTAGGACTTGCTTGTCCTCAGTGCACAGAAATTAGATCAATCTGATACCATATATATATATATTTTAGAAAATTTGGAAAATATTTGAACAACTTGTCTTAAAATATTTTATTCAGCATGTTAAAATAAAACATTCCATAATCAATTTCCTTTCTTTTCTTTTTTCAATTTTTCCAATTTTTCGGGAAAAAATTAAAAGGCTTCAGGAAAAAAACGGGGGGAAACAGTTTTTTTCTGAATTTTTCCGGTTTTTTTCTGGGCCTTCACATCTCTAGGTACTACCAAACCATGATTTGCACTGCCCATACTGTAGAACCCAGTTCTACACATATATCCCAAGACACACGCTGGTCAAGTTTTGTTAGATGACATTCAGGTGATGAGCTGCTTGGAGAGGTGTCCTTGCGTGACCTTAGCCCTCCATGCGGGTGTATCAATGATCAGAGTGGTGTCTAAGGCACCTGAGGTTATCACAATCTGGCTTCTTCTGAAAAGGCTCTTTTTAGCAGGTCCAATGGCGTCATGCAGGGGCTTGTCTAAGATGGCCATCCCTTCCTGAGAGTCCTCTAGCCCCACACCCTCTCCTTTTCTCCTGACCCCTTCAGCCCTGAAGCAGGCAAAGGGCCTTTACTAGTGGCCACCACTCTGGTTTGGGGTGTCAAACCAGGTAGCCACAGAGTACTCCCCCTTCCTCCCAAACAGTGCCCCTCCACTGGTGAGTGTGTTCCGAGGTGAACAGTTAAACTTGAGACAGATTAAAACAAATCGTTTTGTTGAACAAAGTGGGTTCAAACAGATGGGGGAAAACACTTGGGAGCAGGGTTGCCAACCTCCAGGTGGGGCATGGAGCAATGTTCCCTCTAATTTTCCCCCATACACTGAGCAGAGCAGTTCACACCCTGAGCAGAATGTAACAGCTGTAATCTTAAAATGGACAATGGGCAGTGCAAGCAAGACCCTGTGTGGTTCCAGATGGCTGCTGAGTGGGACTTCCTGAGTTAATGAGCGGACGCTCATGTTCTAGGTTTGCCAGGTCCCTTACCTCTGCTAGTGGGAGGCTTTTTAAAAAAAATACATTTATTTATCATTTTCCCAAATTATATACAACCATTTTTACTTATACATTGAGTCTTATTATATTTTGCATATATTTTACATATATTATGTTTATATAGGTTTCTACAAACATATACTTCAATCCATATATCCCCTTGTCTCTTGGATCCAAATATACATTTTTTCCATCTCTTTTTAAATACACCTCCATCTTTCCCTTGAAGACTTATCGTTAATTTGTCCATTTCTGCTAACTCCATCAATTTAAATATAATTTCATCTCTTGTTGGCAAAATCTCACTCTTCCAGTATTTAGCCATCAAAATTCTCGCAGTAGTTACTATAAATGCTAACAAATATTTGTCATTTTGAGTATACTCTTCCGGTACCATGTTTAATAGCGCTATTTCCGGGGTTAAAGCTATTTTTAGTTTCATAATATCCTGGATAAGGTTTCCTATCATTCCCCAATACTTCTCCACTTTCGCGCATCGCCACCACATGTGAAAGTATGTCCCTATATTTTTTCCGTATTTCCAGCATACCTTGGATAGAGATTGGTGGCATTTCGCTATCTTATCTGGGGACCAGTACCATCTATGGTATACCTTATAAATATTTTCTTTGTAGTTGGTCGCCCTTACATAGTTCAATGATTT
>NW_015172604.1:156040-180717 GCF_001447785.1 Gekko japonicus | reverse complement strand
GGTTTATCAGGGAAGGTTTTATATACGCCTCTAATGTTGATACCCATTTTGGGGTCTTCCTATAATATTTTTCTTTAATTTCGCTCCATGCTCATAGTAAGGCTCCTCTAATCATGTGTTGTTTAAAGTTCGAATGTATTTTATCCTTCCCATACCAGATGTAGGCATGCCAACCCATATTCAGGTCATGCCCTTCTAAATTCAACATTCTGGTATTATCTAAGGTTAGCCAATCTTTAATCCAAGATAGTGCTGCGGCTTGATAATATAGTTTCCAATTAGGTAGTCCAAATCCCCCTCTCTCTTTCCTATTCTGCAGTGTTTTTAAGTTTATTCTTACACGCTTCGGGTGCCAAATAAATTTTTTAACCTCTTTATCTATTTCTACAAAAAGTTTTGAGTTTTTTAGTATGGGTATATTTTGGGCTAGAAATAAGAATCTTGGTAGTATCATCATTTTTATAGTATTTATCCTACCCATTAAAGAAAGTTGTAAATTTTTCCATCTTGCGATATCTTTCCTAATTCCCTCTAGTAATTTATAATAGTTATCTTCCAGGATTGTGCTGATTCTGTTGGAGAGTGTTATTCCTAAGTATTTAATTTTCTTCACTATTTCTATATTCGTTATCTTATATATTTCATGATTTATCCTGTCTGTACAGTTTTTTGTTATTATTTTAGTTTTTTTTTATTAATCTTTAGCCCTGCTACCCCTCCAAACTCTTGTACCTTTTTTAGTAGTTGTTTGCTTGACAATAGTGGATCTTCCATTATGAAAACTATATCATCAGCGAATGCTAATAGCTTAAATTCTTCTCCTTTGATTTTCAATCCTAGTATTTTATTATCCTCTCTTATCTCATTGTTTAATGATTCTAGAGCAAATATAAATAGTAGCGGTGAGAGCGGGCAGCCCTGGCGTGTTCCTTTTTGAATCTCAATTTGTGAGGACATATCTCCATTTATAACTATATTGGCACATTGCCTGTTATATATTGCTCTTATAATTGCGAGAAAATTAGCTCCACATCTCCAAGTTTTTAGTTTTTTCATTACAAAATCCCAGGACAGGTTATCAAAGGCTTTTTCTGCATCCAAGAACAACAAAGCCATTTGCTTATCAGGGTGCTGTTCATAATATTCAATAACATTCATAATTGTTCTCATATTATTTCTTATCTGCCTTTTTGGTAAAAAGCCTGCCTCTCTCTCTCTTTGGGGGGCATTCCAGGAAGTGGGGGGGGGGTGTCACACGACATCCCCAATCTGATGACATCACCCAGGAATGACATCATCGTGCTGGAAACATCATGCGGGGATGCTCTGGTATTTGGGTGAAACTCTATGGTTTTTTGCCCTCAAAACAAGAGTTTGCCCAAATACAAGAGTGTTCCCCATGCAACATTTCCTGCACAACGACGTCACTCCTGGGTGATGTCATCGTGTCAGGGGCAGTACTTCTGTTTCTACCAAAAGTGGCCTAAAAACTTCATTTGGGGGAGGATTTCACCCCACCAGCCAGTTGGTCAGTGGCAGGGAAGCCCACTCCAAATTGGGGGATTCCCCACCTGGACTGGGGGCTGGGATCCCTATCACTTGAACAGCTTAGATGGAACACTGGCCTGGAGATCTCCCAGAATTTCAACAGATCTCCAAATGACAGAGATCAGTTCCCCTGGAGAAAAGGGCTGCTTTGGAGGGTGGACTCTATGACATTATATCCTGCTTGAGGTTCCTCTCCTCAGTTTGGTGTAGTGGTCAGGAATGTGGACTCTAATCTGGGAGAACCGGGTTTGATTCCCCATTCCTCCACATGCAGCCAGCTGGGTGACCTTGGGTCAATCACAAGTTCTCTCAGAGCTGATCTCTCAAAAGCAGTCAAGGTGTCTGCTGTGGGGAGAGGAAGGGAAGGACATTGTAAACCACTCTGAGAATCTGAGTGAAGGGCAGGGTATAAATCCAGTCTCTTCTTCTCCCCAAACCCCACGCTTCCCAGGCCCCGCCCCCAAATCTCTAGGTATTTCCCAACCCAGCACTGGAAACAACAGTTTTAATGGGGAATCTGTTTTCAGCCAAGAGGGCAAAATCAACACACAAATGCACCAGAAAGAAAACAACAACGCTTCGTAAGGCAGCCGTGGCTGCCCCACTGGCCCCTACAGTACCTGGGGCTCCCTGGGGCCAACCCACCCTCCTTGGGCAAGGGAACCGCCCTTCAGCTCCTGGGACAAGAAAGTCTTCCTTCTTCAGCAGGGCCTTATATGATTTCTCTCCTGGCCCAGCCTCCTTGGTGGTGATTGGCCTTCCCTTTCCCTCCAATTTCACTGCAGTCCAATCACAAGGCTCCAAGGGTGCTGGGGGGGATGCAGGCCTAGAGGGGAAATTCCAGCAAGACCCCAGGCCTCCCTCTGTGAGAGAGAGGCTTCCTGGAAGCCTACGGGCCACTCATTCCTCAGCCTTAGGCCCAGAATCATGACACCTCTCAGTAATTACTGGCTAGTAGTTGCTAGTCTCCCACAGAGCTCTCTCAGCCTCAATGACCTCACAGCCTTGTGATTGGACTTTCATATCATTGACCATGATATCTCGCTGGCATGGTTGGCTTGGGTGGCAGTTGGGAGCACCACATTCCTATGGTTCCAGAGCCTCCTGACTAAATATTTCCAGAAGGTGGGGCTTGGGTAGTTTTATTTGACACCTTGCATGGTGTTTCACAAGGTCCAGATCTTTTCTCTGTGGTGGTTACACAAAACTGCTGGAAGAGGATGTCTAGGGTTGCAGAGAAGAAGAAGAGATTGGATTTATATCCTGCCCTTCACTACCCAAAGGTGTCTCAGAGCAGCTTACAAACTCCTTTCCCTCCCCCTCCCCACAACAGACACCCTGTGAGTTGGGTGGGGCTGAGAGAGCTCTTGACAGAAACTGCTCTTTTTCAAGGACAGCTCTGACGGAACTATGGCTTTCCCAAGGTCATCCAGCCAGGTGCAAGTGGAGGAGTGGGGAATCAAACCCGGTTCTCCCAGATTAGAGTCCGCGCACTTAACCACTACATAGGCTTACCAAATGCCGGCGGGGGATCTGTAGCTCTTTACAGGATCCCTGCCGCGGGGGACGGCAATACGCGGTGCACCCGCTGTTGCCAGGATGTGACGCTACGCGTCGCTCTGGCAACGGGGCTGTTTGGAGTCCCATTGCCAGAGCGACGCGTAGCGTCACATCCTGGCAACAGCGGGTGCACCGCGTATTGCCGTCCCCCGCGGCAGGGATCCTGTAAAGAGCTAACGACCCCACGCCTCCAGGGCTCTTTTTGTAGAAAAAGCCCAGCAGGAACTCATTAGCATAATAGGCCACACCCAACAGCAGAAACTCATTATCATATTAGGCCACACCCCTGACAGCACAGCTCATTAGCACATTAGGCCACACCCCCATGTTACCAGAAGTGTGCTCATCCAGCCACACCCACCTTTTGCTTGTTATTCTGTTTACCTTGTTTGTTGTCAAAACCCAGGGCTTTTTTTGTAGCAGGAACTCCTTTGCATGTTAGGCCACACACCCTTAATGTAGCCAATCCTAATGAGTTTCTGCTGTTGGGTGTGGCCTATTATGCTAATAAGTTCCTGCTGGGTGTGGCCAACATGGGAACCAGCCGGAACTCCGTTCCTGTGCGTTCCTGCCCAAAAATACTCTCCATTTGTTTCAGGCTGTGAAATGGCCACCCTAGGCCTTTTTCCTGGCACAATAATAGGCTGGATGAGAGCCATTAAATTGAAACCCCTTACAGATAAGATTGTTGTACGGATGGTTGATGTTGCTTCTGATTGTGGAACTGGGAGACATCCTACTGTAGATGAGGTTGTACTCCTCTAAAGCAGAAAGTTTGCCGTTTGGGGATGCTGTTTGATGTATACAGGTGAATGCTCAGATTTCATGTGCAACATGTGGCATATTTACCCAGCTTTGGTTTAACTAGCTGCAACCTTTCCTGGAGAAACCTGATTTCACAACAGTAACCTATGTTTCCTTCACTGCCAGGTTTCAGTACTGTAATGCACTTTATGTGGGACTGCCCTTGGAGACAGTTCAGAAGCTTAAATTAGGTTGGCTTGCAGCTGCAAGCTTGTTAGCTGGCATAGTCTACAGGCAGCAGTTCATTCTGGTATTAAAAGATATTTGGTGTAGTGGTTAAGAGCGTGGACTCTAATCTGGGAGAATCGGGTTTGATTTCTCACTCCTTCACATGCAGTTGCTGGTGTGACCTTGGGTCAGTCACAAGTTCTCTCAGAGCTGTTCTCTCAAGAACAGTGCTCAAAAGAGCTCTCTCAGCCCCACCGACCTCACAGGGAGGAGGAAGGGAAAGGAGTTTGTAAGCCTCTCTGAGACTCCGAGTGAAGGGCGGGGTATAAATCCAACCTTCTTCTTCTTCTTTGCCTTCTCCTCCTCCTTCTCCTTATTTGCTTCCCAAACCAAGGAGTTGGTTTTTGGTGTATATATACACCCTAGTGTATATATTTAAAGTGCCACCTGCCACCTATAGTGCTGGTGAAGGTTCCTCCAAAAGAAGACCAATGTCAGTAACTGTGGTTTGTTAGTTCAAACATCCTGACAACATGCAATTTAATATCCATGATGATTGCAAATGCACTTTAAACCATAGTTTCTGGTTCTGGTTTGCTTACTGATTGCAAAATTATGGCTTGGCTACTTAGACATCACACCAAACCATGCCTTAGAGTAATGTCTAAATTGAGCTGTTGACTCCCATGCACAAACCAAGACATAGGGTAGGCCTGCAGACATTGAGTTTTCTACAAGCTGTACTCAGTCCACTAGCCTGAGGAGGCAGGATTTGGTTATGGAATGGACCTCAACAGGGTATACTGTCACAGAGTCCACCTTCCAAAGCAGCCATTTTCTCCAGGGGAACTGATCTCTGTCAACTCAAGATCAATTGCAGTTTCAGATCTCCAGGCACCACCTGGAGATTGGCAACCCTAGTCCCCATATACATCTCTTGAACTGTATTTTTGGCTTGATGAGTCACTGCTTGTGCAGGTCTGATATAGGCAGTGAGTAAGTGAAGTCCATGTGATGTGCGCAAGAACTCTTCTTAAATTCTGTCACTATTCACATGGGAAGATGCAGTGAGTAGATTGGTGAATTACAGATCCTTTCCAGGGGCAAATTACCTCCCATATTCATGTTTCATCCCTTGAGAGCTGACATGTATCCCAGAGTTTTGACACAGGGCATAATGCATCATGGATATCTTGCTTCTTTGCTAGTTCTATCCTGACTACAATAATGTTTTAACAAGAAAATGATTGCCTTTCCGCCTTCTTAACTGGTAAAAGGCGCTATACTATTTATTATCAGACAGGACCTGATGTCATTAATATATATATATATTTGTACAAATAATAAATTTGATTTGCAAGTTGAAACTAGAGTAAGGGAAACACTAAGCAGGGGGCCAGAGGAAGTGCAAATTACACAAAGTTAAGATACCCTCAATTCATTTCATTTTTTTACTGCTGTGTATGCAAGCAAAGACATCAGAGGAAATGAGACATTTTCAAAGATCTTGTGTACTTGACATTGTCTTAGTTTAATTTTTGCAGCTGTAAATATGTTTTCTCAAAACATTTTCCACTCTTCGATCAACTGATACTGCTTACAAACCAGGGGGAGACTAAAGTGCTGATTTTGATGTATACGTAGTTTTGGGAAATATTTGGGTGTAAATGTTGTGCCAGTATTGAAAATTCATAAGGAAAAATTCCAGAAGCTGACCCTTGGAGAATCAAAATAATTAGAATAACTGGAATAACTAAGAATAAGGGTAAGAATAACTCCAAGGACAATGCAAGAAATTAAGGTTGCAGAGCTGCTGGAAGAAAACCCGAGGGTCGGTTTCACGGGCCTGGATCCAGCTGCAGCACAGAGACTCCACTTCCATCCTACTAGCTTCCTAGAGAGTAGGGTTGCCAGCTCCAGGTTGGGAAATTCATGGAGATTTGGGAGTGGAACCTGGAGAGGGCAGGGTTGTCAGCTCGGCCGCTGCTATAGCTGCTGGAGGGAGGGAGGTGATGTATGGGTCTGTTGCTGTAATGGAATCCTAACTTTTGTTTTTCCAGGCTCATGTTATCTGCTCACCTAAGCTGGTGACCTTGGTACCTTGTTGCTGCTTTCTCTGAGAATGTAGACCCATTAGGTTAGGCGGGCTTTTGCTAGTTCCCTGATTGGTCCAGGACCATCAGGGGAACCCTTTTGAATTATGTATAACTCCCCATTTCACACGCTTGCAATCAGTACTAACATAGAATGTGTGCACAGATGACCTGCCTTTACTGTATTCAGTAAACTTCACTCTCTTGAATGGGAGTTGTTGGAAACTGATTGCTGAAGGACTCTGACAAGGGTTTGGTGACAGGAGGGACCTCAGTTCATTATAATGTCATAGAGCAGGGATGGCCAAATTTGCTTAATGTAAGAGACACAGAATAAAGATCATGAACAAATATTACACACACGTTTTAACTGAAAAATACGCAAATTTGCTTTTTGTTAACATGAAATGAGACTGCCAAAAAAAAAAAGGGGGTAAAAACAGATACTGATAATGATATTTTTTGTCTAAGAGCGAGAGAGAAAAGGGAGGGGTAGAAAGAAAGAATGAAAGAGGTGGAAAGAGAGAGAGAGAGAAACAAAGAAAACAAATAGATGGGGGAGGGAGGGGAAGGAAGAGAGAGAAAGAAAGTCTGTTGCCAGCAGTCATTTGTGCTGGCAAATGTTGTTTGTCAGGACCTGAATCCTTGCATCTCTGCTCCAGACCAGTGTTCCCTCTAAGCTGAGTTAGCGTGAGCTAGCTCACAGTTTTTTAGCCTCCAGCTCACACATTTTTGTCTTTGCTCAGGGAGGATGGCTCCAGAGCAAACTACTTTATGCAGGAGCCAAATCGCTTGCTCACAACTTTAATGCCAGTAGCTCACAGAGTATAATTTTTGCTCACAAGACTCGACGGCTTAGAGGGAACATTGCTCCAGACCTTGTGGAATTCTTCTCGGCTTGATCCTCAGCTTTTGACCCTCGGCTTCGTTGACCTTCGTTCATCTCTGACTCCACTGGTATCGTGATTTATGGACTTGAAACCTTGGTATGTCTGACCCTGCTTCTGGACTGTGATTTAAACCTGTTTGAACCTTGCTACCTGATTTGCTCGGCTTGACTTCGGACTGTTCCTGGACTTTGGCTTACTTACGTCCCGCCCCCTGGTCCTGCCGTGACACATAGATGGGGGAGAGGGGGAGGAAGGGGAAGAGAGAGAGAGAGAGAGAGGTGGAAAGAAGGCAAATAAATGGGGAGGAAGGGAGAGGTGGAAAGACAGCAACTTCAGCTTTAAATGTGTCCTCCAAGCCCCTCCCCACTGCCCCCATGCTGGCTCACTTGGCTTGGAGAAGGGATTTAAAGAGACAAATGCCTTCTCCAAGCCAGTCGGCTGGAGTGGGTGGGTTTGAGAACACATTTAAAGTTAAAGTTGCTTTCTTTCTCTGCTCCCCCCCCCACACACACACACCTCAAGCCTACCCAGGGAGGGGAACACTGGGTGGGAAAGGGAAGACTGATCAGGGAGGCATGCCCCACCTTCGCTTCCCCAGCCGCCCTACTGGAAGCCGCACTGTTGTGTATTGAGCCTGAGGGATCCCTGAAATAGTACCAGGATCTGGTTGAGCTTGTTTCCCCTGAACAGTAGCTTACTAGGATCCTGGAGTAAACCAACAGAGTAACAGTGTTATGTAAATAGCCTGTCGTTGGGAGTGGGGTGTGTTTGGGGTGTGGTGATTGCATGTTTAAAAACAGGGCAGCTGCCCTGGAGTTTGTCTTGTAGTGTTCCCAAAATCACTTCATAAAGTAGAGCTGTTTCACTGCAATGCGTCCAGAACCCAGCATTTAACTCACACAATATATGTGAAAGAGCCACACGTGGCCCCTGAGCCACAGTTTGGCCACCCCGGCATCTACCCTCCAAAGCAGTCATTTTCTCCAGGGGAAATTATGTTATCTGCAGATCAGTTATAATTCTGGGGATCTCCAACCCCACCTGAAGGTTGGCAACCCACTCCCAAGCAGCCTTCTGTATTACCTGTTAATTAGGGTTTGCATTGTTTATTAATTGCTGTACGGGGCTTTGGGAACCAAGTTTTGGGTGAAGTGCAACAGACAGATTGAGAGACAGGCCACAGTCTAGCCAAAGCTAAAAGAAAGATGCCACTTTAAATGGAAAAGCTGTACCGTGCAATCCTAGGAAAACTTTTCTCAACGTAAGCCCCACTGAACAGACTAGGGTTGCCTGTTCCCCCCTGGCTACCAGGATGGCGGAGCTGTAGGGTTGCTAGCTCCAGCTTGGGAAACTCCTGGAGATTTGTGGGTGGAGCCTGGGGAGGACAGGGACCTCGGTGGGGTACAATTGCCATAGAGTCAACCCTCCAAACTGATCCCAGTTGTCTGGAAATGAGCTGTAAATCCAGGCGCTTCCCAAGTCCCATCTGGAGGCTACCATCCCTCACTACAGACCTCAGTAGATTTCTAAATTGACCGATTTAGGATTGTTCTCTTAAGCAATTGCTTACTTTGACCTTTGGAGTAGATGGGACTTTGATATTTAAAAAAAACCCTTCATTTTAATTTGATTGCTAGCTTTGTTTTCAGAATTGCAATCCCTTACATCCCAATTAAAGGTGTGCAGCCCTCTGCCAGCACAACAGTATTACGTTTACATCACATTCATTGAAATTCCCAGCTTTAACCCTGAGAATCAAAGGCCAGTGCCCATCGGTACCATTCACGACTCCTCTGGAACGTGCTCGGGGTTGGACTTTGCCAAGTTTGCTGTCTGCGTGTGTGAGCTGCTTAACAATTAGGGCGGGAGAGTGGCCACGAACCTCCCTCTTGATGCTCTTGCTCTGAGTACCAAGGTGTTGATGAACTCATTTAAGGGGTGTGTGTGTCTAAGTTAGCCAGGGTTGCCAACCTCCAGGTGGGGCCTGGAGTTCTCCCAGAATCACAACCGTTCCCTTGCAGGACATGGCAATTTCAGAAGGTGGACTCCATGGCATCACCTCTATGCTGAGCTCCCTCCCCTCCCCAAACTCTGCCCTTTCCAGGCTCCACCCTTAAATCTCCAGGAATTTCCCAAAAATCTGTTGGCAACCCTACCTTCTACCCTCACCCCATGGACTTTCCAGGAACTGAGCTGGAGTTCTGTTTTCTATGCTGGGAAACTCTGGCACTTAAGGAGGTCTACCAGTTTTTTGCCTCCATGACTGGCCACTCCCCATTTCCTCTTGATAGGTTTTGCTTATGCAGTGAAGAGCCTGTCGCATGCAGCTCACGGACGCTTCAGCTTCTGGCTGTGCCCCTGCCTCTTGCTGCCCTTCATAGTTCCTCCCTTGACTCTGCTTCTCCCTCCGCAGGCCCATAGCTAACGCGGGGCCCGCGGGGCCCGGCCCCCTAGCAGTTTTTATGGGCCCCCTTCCTGAACCTCGCCTCCTTTACCCCAGCTCCCCCTGATTGCCTGTCAGCCTGTTGGCAGGGAGGACAAGGGCAGTGATTTCAGAGGCTGTCCCTGGTGCTGTGCCGTGGGAAGAGGCACTGGGGCTCCTTGGGGGGGGGAGCTGGACCCAGAGGCTGTGGCTGCTGCAGCCCTTGCCCTGGAGCCTTTGATTGGATTAGCAGGTGGCCCCCCCAGGCCCCCTCCCTAAAAAGTCCTTAGCTACGGGGCTGTCCCTCCGCCTCCTCCCCCTGCGCTCCCTGTGGAACTCACCAGACCCCACTTGGAAAGGGATCTCGCTTCTCTCCTCCCGCAAGCTCTTGGAGTTCAGGCAAGGGCGAGGAACCCTCCCAGTATAGAAGAGGGAGTCCTAGTGCTCCCTTATTGTTGCTGATACAAATGACCGTTAAGCTAATAGTTGGGGAATGGAAGGTTAACATCCCCTTTGCCTCTCCATTAATCTCAACTATTGTGTTCGCCTCAGCTCTGTTCCTACCGGGCGTGCTTAGTGCCATCTTGGCATGAATAATAAATATGCAAATATGGGGAAAGACTTTAATAGTGGGCCCATCTGCTCGGATCTTTTATTATAGAGAAAGTGTGAATGCAGTTGCCATGCAATACACTCTCCGTACGCAGAGCAACCACGAGTTACAAGACAAGGAAACATATCTCATGGTTCTTCTTTTATTTGTGTTTCACATTCCTCATGCCCCTACCCCTTGTAGCTGATCTGAAAACGATTGCTTCAGTCTTTGTCAGAGAATGGAATTTGAGTCACTAAACACAAGCCCTGTCTAATACTTGGCTGATACAAATAACTCTTCTGTTCTTCAACCCCCTCCCCAGGAACAATGAGGCATAGTCCCTTCACCGTATGTGTGGTCTGGATTTCTGAAATAATACACAATTGAGACTGCACTATCAGAAGCGCAAGTTCACTAGATCTGGACTCTTGGGATCTCTGAGCTACAGATCCACAGGTATGTTAGACAAGATAGATTTGGTAACAGTACCGGATTCTTGTACACATTTCTTAAGAAATGTATTCTGCATGCCCAAATGTACCACTGAAACACACAGGCTTGTGCTGACCCATGTCCCAATAAGCTTTGGACTTGAGAGCTAGTGTGATGTAGTGGTTAAAGTGTCGGACTAGTATCTGGGAAACCCAGATTCGAATCCCGACTTTTCCATGGAAGCTTGCTGGGTGACATTTGGCTAGTCACACACTCTCAGCCTAACCCACCTCCCAGAGTTGTTGTGAGAATAAAGTGGAGGAGGGGAGAACACCATAAGCCGCTTTGGGTCTCTGTGAAGAAAGGCTGGATACGAATAAAGCGAATAAATTCTCAAGGCATATTGATTTAGGATCCTGAAATGACGACCTTCTCTCTACACATTGCATAGCAGCACACTTATACCAAATGGCCCTCGCTCAGTATTGTCTACTACTCTGACCAGCAGTAACTCTGCAGTGGACGGAGATTTTTTTACCTGCTGTGTTTTAACTGGAAATGCCAGGAATTGAACTCAGGACCTTTTGCATACAAAGCTGGTGCTCTGTCACCTCTCCCGTTTTTTAATTTATATTGTCATACAAGACATATTATTTTATCATTGCTCTGATAGTTGTTATATTAATTGTATTGGTTGTATTATGCTCTTTGACCGCAATAAAATCTTATCTGTCACCTCTTCCCCACTTGGAAAGGAGCTGCAGCCAGCCTTAGCTCTCTGGCATAACGGTATGATACACATTTTCCCAAATACATTGAATTTTGTCTCATTCACACTTTGTTTATTTTATTTTATTTAAATTTTTTAGCCATCTCTCTATCTTGTGGAACTCAAAGTGACTTACGATGTAAATAAAACTACAAGTATTTAAAAAGAACCTTAAAAGAAATTTAAAATTTCAGTTAGGACTGCCAATAAATAAAAACTGCATTGGTCAAATGCAGTCCTAAATAAAATCGCCTTTAGCTCCCTCCTAAATATTGAAAGGAGCTGCGGTGGCTGAAGTGGTTAAGACGCTGAACTGCAGGCTGTGGAAGGTCGGTAGTTCAGCAGTTCGAGACCCGCGTGTGCCGCATGATGGAGTGAGCTTCCGTCTCTAGTTCCAGCTCCTGCCAACCTAGCAGTTCGAAAGCAAGAAATTGCAAGTAGATAAATAGGTACCACTTCAGTGGGAAGGTAACAGCGTTCTGTGCGCCTCGGCATCTAGTCATGCTGGCCACATGACCACGGAAACGTCTTCAGACAGCACTGGCTCTTCAGCTTTGAAACGGAGATGAGCACCGCAACCCTAGAGTCGGATTCGACTGGCTTTCGAGCAACGGAACCTTTACCTTTACTAAATATTGAAAGTGAGGGGTCCAAGCGCATCTCTTTGAGGAGGTTGTTCCATAATTGTGGGGCCGCCACTGAAAAGGCCCTCTGTCATGCGCCCACCAGATGAGTTTATTAAATTGTTGGGACAGTCAGGAGAGCTTATTTGATTGGTGGAGGACCTTTCCCTGTGATCTTAATCCCCAAGCAAGACCATATGGGAGAAGGCAGTCCTTTAGAGACCCCAGTCTAAAGTAGGGTTGCCAGGTCTTACCTTGGTCCCGGCAGGGGGCTCCAGGCCGGCTCCTGGAGTGTTCTGCCGCGCACACTGCAATGATGTCACCTGGAAGGGACATCATTGCACTGGGCATGTCATGCAAGGGATTCTCTAGCGTTTGGGTTAAAAATTCTATGGTCTATGGTCATCATAGAGTTTTTACCGAAGGGCTAGAGTGTCCCCCACATGATGTGCCCAGTGTCATTGCGCCGGGCACATTGGGCGCAATGGGGCTCGGTGAGGCGGATTGGGGGCCCAGAAAGCAGGGAAACCCCCCACCCCCATCGGGGGGTTGGCAACCCAAAGCCATGTAGGTCTTTAAAGGACAAAAACGATACCTTGAATTGGGGTCGGGAGCGGATCGGTAACCAGTGTGATTGTTATAGTATTGGGGTCCCGTGCTCCAGTTTGCTGGCCCCAACTGGCAGTTGAGCTGCAGCATTCTGCAGAAGCTGCAGTTTCCAAGCACTCTTCAGCTTTCCACAACTGTTCTAGGTGTGCACTTAAAAAACCGTCTTAGGAGTGAATCAGCATAATTATTTGCTGTGACACAGCTTTTTATAATGTGGCTTGAGAAATGAATAAAATGAACATGTAGTAGTGTCGGAGCGGTCACCCAAATAAAGAAATCTCGTGTGTTTGTTTATATGAGGTATAATAGACTGATTGCTTTAGTGATTTAAAAATCTGGCGACCAATGAAAACCCAAGGGTTTTCAGTCCGTTGGCCTTAACCCTTGAAATGCTGGAGCCTGACAGTGCAATCCTAAACAGAGTCACATCTTTCTTAGTACATTGGAGTCCATGTGCTTACAAAGCTGTATCTCTGCTTCGGATTGTACCATCAGTGCAGCTGTTTGTAAATTGCTCTGCATGGGAACACAGACACATGGAGGAAGCGAAGAGTGTCCCAGCAGGTCCATGGGTACGGCAGACGCTTCCTAGCAGCAATCTGTCTGAGCAAGGCAGCACTTCCCCCCCCTTAGTTGCCACACCTGCATAAATTGCCGGCAGGAAAGCAGCAACCATATCGATGGATGAACTGTTCCTCCACGCGACGGTATCCTCCGGGAGACTCTGTGAAGAGCGATTCACTAATGACTGAACCAGTCCTGGGTATATTGCTAATGCAGCATTTCCCAATCTTTTGAAGCCTTAGCATAGTTGTAGGGTCCCACCCCACAGGTTAAAACTGGAAGCGCAATTCATTCTCGCACACATGTTTTCTCTGTCGGCTCCTAGAAAACCAGCAGGCATCTCCCCCCCTTCTATCGCGAGGTCTTGCCTTTTAAAGACCTCACATCTGGCTATGCTGATCCACACTTTTGTGACATCACTGTTGGCTATTTGTAATGTGCTCTATGTAGGATGTCCTTGATGACGACCCAGGAACTGTAGCTGGTCCAGAGTGCGGTAGCCCGATTATTGTCAGAGGCCAGCCATTGGGAACGCACGTTGCCCATTTTGAAACACATACATCGACTTCTGGCTTGATTCCGAGTTCAATTCAAGAGGCAGAGGTTATGACCTTTAAAGCCCTTCATGTCCTGGGGCTCATCTATCCGAAGGACCAGAGGTCATTTCGGGGGGGATCGCGGGGGATCGCAGTTCCCCCGGGTGAGGTACGGGGGGCGGGGCACATGACGAAGCCCCGCCCCCTGCTTCCGGCCCTCATTCAGCCAGGAGGAGGCAGGAGAAGAGGGAGGGTAAGTTGCTTCCTCCCTGCCTCTCCCCACCCCTGCCTGCCTGGGGCCAGGGAGGGCCTTGGCGGGGCTTCCTCGCACTTCCGCCGGCCTTGCAGGTCCACCGCCGGGCCCCTGATGTCAGGGGGTGTGGCATATGGTAATGAGTTATGCTAATGAGTTCCCCTAGCTCTTTTTCTATGAAACGACCCCTGCGAAGGACTGCCTCCTCCCATATATTCCCATGTGCCAACTACCACCTGCAGGCTGTCCCCCCACTTAGGATTGCCTGTCTGGCACTGACCAGAGCCACAGCCTTTTCCATAGTGGAGCCCGCTTGCTGGGAGTCTTCGAGATGTTCTGCCGGGCTTGTTTTGTTTGGTTATCACGTGCAAGATTCCTTGGCCCAAGAGGAAAGGTGGGATATAAGTATTTTATTAAATAAATCCACCGCAGATACCCCAGCTAGGTCTGGCATCAGCATACCCTGAGGTGGAGCCTACTGGCTCTGACCTCCGCCTACGCACCCTGTCCATACCTGTGCCCCCAACTGCCCAGCGTCACTAAGGAAGGGCATGTGGGTGGCGCACAGGGGTGGCACTCCCGACGGCCGTGGCCACAGCACTCTCAGCTGCATATAGTGGCCAGTGCTGTTGGGGAAAGGGTGTGGTGCTGGCAACTGAGCATGGTTGTGGGAGGGTTTGCAAGTGGGAGAAGGGTGCACAGGTGGGGGGGGGAATAGCCGGTGGCAAAAGGCAGCAAAGTCTGTCATTTGGCTGGGCCCAAAGACTTCCTGTGATCCCACTCCTAGAAGCAAAGCAGAGTGGAAGGAAGGGCTCATCCTCTCTCCCCCAGGCCCATTGCTTGGATTTTTTCGGGGGGGGGGGGCTTTAGAAGAAGAAGAAGAAGAAGAAGAAGAAGAAGAAGAAGAAGAGATTGGATTTATACCCTGCGCTTCACTTGGAGTCTCAGAGCGGCTTACAAACTCCTTCCCCTTCCCCTCCCCGCAACAGACACCCTGTGAGGTGGGTGGGGCTGAGAGAGCTCTGACACAAACTGCTCTTTTTCAAGGACAGCTGTGCCAGAGCTTGTGACTGACCCAAGGTCACATCAGCAGGTGCAAGTAGAGGAGTGGGGAATCAAACCCGGTTCTCCCAGATTAGAGTCCGCGCACTTAACCACTACACCAAACTGGCTCTCTTTAAATTTTTTAAGGGGGCTAGGGCTGCCAGGCAGGAAAGAATGTAAGGAGGGCTTTGGTGGCTCAACAGCTCCTGCCTCACGCAGTGCCCCTCCGCTCACCTCGCCCTCCAGTGCCTTTCCTCGCAATGGGGAAAAGCAGGGTGGAGAGAATGAGAGGAGGAAGGGCACCAGGGAGGCATGGCGTATTCAACCTGCCACCTCCCCTCTCTGCCAGCTGGAGAATTGAATGGCCTGGTGTGGCTGCGGCTGCTCATGTTCCTGTGCAGGGCCACAAGGAGGAGGCTGTTTCCAGCCAGCCCCCAGCAGTGGCCACCAGTGCCACAGAGCCCAGCCCAGTCCTGAGGACTTGCCAGAGCAGGAGGAGTACCTACCAAATCCAGGGGAGTAACCCATGCAGCAGCACTGCCAATGAAACGAGTGACCCAATCTTTAAAGAAGGGGACGGAGCCCTGAAAAGCCCCACTGTAGCTATGGGCCAGCTCCCCCCCCCCGCCCCGGTAGTTGGGTGCAGGTGATGCAGGAGCAGCCAGGGACCCCGCTCTGGCACGTGGCAAGCTACAGCTGCTCCTGAGCTTCAGGGCTAACTTCAGGGGTAAAATGTTTTTTGGGTGAGTGGTCCAAGTTTGCCCTTGCCATTTTATAGTGATTTAGAAATGCTGTGAGGTCTCAATCCGGGGGGGGGGGCACCTTCCCATCTGAAGTTGTTTTGGAACTTAAAAAGGACAGACTGGGGGGGGGGGAGAGCTCTGTGTTGTGAGCCTGCACTGGGGCCTTGCACTGTCAAATCGCCAGGGCGAACTGGGGGTGGCCACAAGTTTGCCATCAGGTTGAGCTGGGCTCTGAGAGAGGGAGTGAGGGAGGCTCGGTGGGCAATCAACTCTCTGCAGCAGGGAGGGAGGTTGCAGTTAGAAAAAAATCATGTGTGTTTGACTGGCTTTTGCAGCTGCCCAGCTCCCTCTGTAGCTAGGTTGCCAGGTCTGGGTTGGAAAATACCTGGAGACTTTGGGGGTAGATCCAGGAGAGGGCGGGGTTTGGGGAGGGGAGGGGCCTCAGCATGGCACAATGCCACAGGGTCCCTCCTTCAAACCAGCCATTTTCTCCAGGGGAATGGATTTCTGTCAGCTGGAGATCACTTGTAAAAGCGGGACATCTCCAGGCCCCAGCTGGAGGCTGGCAACCCTGCTCCGTAGGTAGCAGTAAAGCCTCAGGCAGGGCTAAGATGTTTAGTTTTAGGGTGGGAGAGAAGCGTGGTTTGGGGAGGGGAGCTGGGTGGGCAGTCAGCTGTCTATGGAGGGAGGTTGCAGTTGGGGAAGGCGTGTGTGTGTTTGCGTGTGTGTATATCACTCCTAAGGAGCTGCAGTGGTTCAAGTGGTTAAGACGCTGAACTGCAGGCTGGAAGGTCAGTAGTTCAGCAGTTCGAGACCCGAGTGCTGCATGACGGAGTGAGCTCCCGTCTCCGGCCCCAGCTCCTGCCAGCCTAGCAGTTCGAAAGCAAGAAATTGCAAGTAGATAAATAGGTACCACTTCGGTGGGAAGGTAACAGCGTTCTGTGCGCCTTGGTGTTTAGTCATGCCGGCCACATGACCACGGAAACGCCTTCAGACAGTGCTGGCTCTTCAGCTTGGAAACGGAGATGAGCACCGCAACCCTAGAGTCGGATTCGACTGGCTTTCGAGGAAGGGAAACCTTTACCTATATCACTCCTACTCTGTCCCAACACTTCTTTGTTGGCCCAGCCCCATCTGTCCTTCAGTCCTCCTCCAGCAAAATAATGTATTTGCTGTATTTATGCCCCACCTTTCTTCCCAATGGGGACCCCAAGCACCTAACATTGTTCTCCTCTCCGCCATTTTCTCCTCACAACAACTCTGTGAGGCAAGTTAGGCTGAGAGCACGTTAGGGGCCCAAAGTCACCCAGCAAGATTTCATGGCACAGGTGTAGTAGCTGGTGTGCTGGACTGGGACCTGGGGTGGACCAGGTTCGATTCCCTCGCTCAGTCATGGAAGCCAGCTGGGTGACCCCTTGGCCCATCACAGCTCTTGGTGTAGCGTTTTTATTTATTTATTTATTTATTTTTAACTTTCATCCCGCCCTCCCAGCGGCAGCCGGCTCAGGGCGGTTCACTGTCAGATAAAATTCCAAATACATAATTAACATTCAAATACATTAAAACCGTAATAATAAAGTGGTTAAGAGCGGCGGACTCTAATCTGGAGAACCGGGTTTGATTCTCCCCTCTTCCTCCACATGAAGCCAGCTGGATGACTTTGGGTCAGTCACAGTTCTCTCAGAGCTCTCTCAGCCCCACCTACCTCAGAGGGTGTCTGTTGTGGGGAGAGGAAGGGTAGGAGATTGCAAGCCGTTCTGAGACTCCTTTGGGTAGTGAAGGGTGGCGTATAAAAACCGACTCTTCTTCTTCTCTCAGACTCACCTGCCTTCACAAGGTGGTTGTTGTGAGCATTAAGTGGGGGATTAACAAAAGCTGGGCATTCTGAGAACCTGCCAAGTCTATTGTTATGATGCTTTAGCAATATATCGATATTTTAGTGCCTATAAGAAAAAAAAATTAAACGGCTTGCCTTCAGGGTGCTGTGGAGGAAGAGTAGCAGGAGGCAGATGGGGAGTGAGTGGGACAAAGAAAACCAACAGAAACATTGCACACGTGGAAAAAGCTGACTCAAAACCAGCTCCCAGAAAAAAAGATCGAGGTAAAAGTGGTCTCAAAAGAACCAGGGAAAAAAACCCCAGATAAAAACAAACAAACAAAAATGAAGTGAGAACTAAAGGCACAAAAATGTCTGTAGAAATCAGGGGATAAACTGAAGCAGTACAAGGCCAGAACCAATGGGAAAGCCTACTGTCTGCACAGGGCTGCACAGAGCCTGGAACTTCCTGGTGGACTTTCCCTCCCAGTATTCAGCCATGTCAGTCAAGTCTCAGGGACCGGATTGCCCCTTCAGGGCAGTTCTTTCATTATTAGTTATTCACATCAACTACATATTGCCTCCGAAAAAAGTTTCCAAGGCAGTTTAGAGTCTAAAATGACAGCGGGAAATATACAAACACTCCCACCCCTGAAAAACAATGTAAAACGTGCAAAGGAAAACAAATCCAAGCCGCAGAAACACAACACACATATCCCATATGCTTCTGGGAGTCCTTCGCACCTGTCAGCCATAGTGTGGGCTGCATCAGAGAATCCCTGAGCTTCCTTACTTCCCCCTTAGGAGGGTGTCGGGGCTTGTGCGGCCAGAAAGCGAAAGCAGTGGATGCATCCACCCTGATGACTTAATTATTTTTGTGGGTTGGGGGGCGGACTTGCATGCCTGGTAGTCATGGTGACTTCTGGTGAACCCTAGTTGGGTTTGGACACTTCAGAGAAGTAGCTTATATTACCTACCTGTGCATCCCGAGCCCTGGTATTCCTTGGAGGTCTCCCTCCCAAGTACTTGCCAGGATCGACCCTGCTTAGCTTCCGAGACCTGACGAGATCAGGCTTGCCTGGGCTATCCAGGTCAGGGCCCTGATTACTTAACTTTTCAAGGCACACTTCAGCTCTGAAACATCATTGGTTGACCAGCTGCCTCCCCAACCTCTCCCTTTGTGACCTCCACCTATATGATCCGCCTACTTCATGTGGTTATTTTTGTTTAGGACTGGATAAGGTAATCACAGGGCAGTCCACTCGCTAGATTTCACCCAGAAAGAAAGGTAGAATGCAGAGAAGGAGCATGGTTTTTCTTTGTATGTATTTTTTATGCTCCCAGTGTGTACAGAATATTTTCATAAGTGGGTCAATTATTTGGGAATCAGTACATGCCTGGTTGAAAGGAAAGTGCGCGCGGGCGCATGTGTGTGCATAAATATCCATGACTACACCCCCCCCCCTTTATTGCTGAGCGGATGACTTGCTCAGTTAAGAATGTTTACTCTATTGTAAAAAGGAGAGAGGGAGAGCGAGCGAGGACACAACTCAGTCTTATAGAGCTAGCTGATTCTGCGTTTTCTACATCAAATTGTCAGCATTTATTCAATTACTTCTCTAATTATAAGTATGTTCTTCAGCTACCCACCTAAAAATCCTTCTCATTCCTGTCATCTCAATTAGAACTGATCTACACCTGGCTTCAAAACCTGTGTGTGGGGGGGTAATATTGGAAGGGAGCAACCATGCATATGCACATCTGAGTGTAAAATTCAGAGTTATTGTTTCCCAGGACTGACATCAGCTGTTGATTCTTCGGACAAAAATGGAGCAGCACCCTCAGTGGGAAAATGACTTGTCTCTGAATTAACCATCAGCTATACAGACAGTTGTGGTGGGGATGGAAAGTGCCGTCAAGTCACAGCCAATTTTTGGCCAGCCTGTAAGGTTTTCAAGGCAAGAGATGTTCAAAGGTGGTTTGCCATTGCGTGCCTCTGCATAGCAACCCCGGACTTCCATGGTGGTCTCCCATCCAAATACTAAAGTGGGCCAACCCTGCTTGGCTTCTGAGGTCTGATGAGACGGGGCTAGCCTAGGGCATCCGAGTCGAGGCACACCCAGTTGTAGACCTGCACAATTCATGACATACCAAACCAATTTTGTCTTAGTACAAAGTGTGATGACTAATTATCTGATTCTAAGATTCTAATACTTTGGCCACCCAATGAGAAGGGAGCACTCACTGGAGAAGACCCTGATGCTGGGAAAGACTGAAGGTCAAAGAAGACGGGACAGCAAAGGATGAGATGGTTAGACAGTGTCATAGATGCAACGAACATGACATTGAGCCAACTTCAGAGGACGGCGGAAAACAGGAGGGCCTGGCGAGATCTGGTCCATGGGGTCGCGAAGAGTTGGACTCGACTGTGTGACTGAAGGTTGGACAAGGTTGCTCCATTTGTCCATTTCAGTAGAACAGGCATTGAGGAACATGAGCACGCATGAAGCTGTCTTATACTGAATCAGACCATTGGTCCATCAAGATCAGTATTGTCTATGTGGGCATTGTTGCCCTCTTGTAAGCCGCCCTGAGCCCGCTTGTGGGGAGGGCGGGGTAAAAAGACTAATAAATTAAATAAATAAATAAATAAATAAATACTCAGACTAGCAGCGGCTCTTTAGGGTCTCAGGCAGAGGTCTTTCACGTCACCTACTTCCTGGTCCTTTTAGCTGGAGATGCCAAGGATTGAACTGGGACCTTCTGCACGCCAAGCAGATGCTCTGCCACTGACCCACACCCCCTCAAACATCCCAAAGGACTGGGGTACTCCATGTTATATAATGCAAACAAGAGGGTGGAATGCTATTTTGATTGTCCACCACAGGTACCAGGATAGCCTGGCTTTGGTTAGAGAAGTGCTGTTAAAATGCTGGTCAGGCAGAAGAGTTGTAGGAATAGAATAATCTTCAAGGCTCCATCAAGATGCCTAGATGGTCCTCAAGCAAAAAAAGATACACACTCAAAACAACTAAGCAGAAAGGAAAATTCCCCACTGAATGGGGCTGCTAATTATAGATTCCCCCTCTAAAAGTTTCCTCAGATTTATGATCTTCTTGTTTCTCTCATGCTGATAAAGATCTGGAAAATTTTCTTTCCATAAAAATCAACTAGATCTTCAAACATTTCCTGAGCTGGCTGGCCAGTTCTGCAACACGATCCATGAAACTCAAGACTGGAGTGGAGGAAACAACATATTTTCCTGATGTCAATGTGAAGCATATCCTATAATCCCAGGCCGGGCTCGCCTGTACTTAATGTGCCTTAATAACATTGCATGAATCAAAGTTTTCCAGAAAAGGACAGTGAATTCTGGATTTGCCTTGTCTTTTTGTCATTTCTCTTGCAAAAAAATGCCTGAAAAATCTTATTGCTGTAGCAGGATATTGACTTCTCATCTCTCTGTGCAAGAAGCTGACTCCAGAATGTCTGTTTTCTTGCACAGGCTTAGGTGAACGGGGGCCCCAGTATGGTACCCTCTGGTGGGTTTCCCGGCCCTCGTTTGCTGGCCCATTTCCATCCTTGTCCCTTTTCAGGTTCCCTTGTTCTTTTGCCCTTTTTCATCCCATTCACACCCACTCATCTTCTGCTGTTTCTTTTGTCACCTTTGACTTCCCTTCCTCCGTGCTTCCTTTCTCTGCCCCCCTTTCTCTTAAGCCTCTGTCCTACAACCCTGCCCCACATAATTTTCCAGAGGGCTCAGAAGTCTTCTCAGTGGGACGGGAGGGTGTAGAGACTGCAGCAGTGGTGATCTTCTTGGGGTGAGGAAGGGACACAAGCTCTAGGCTAGGGTTGCCAAATCCGGATTGGGAAATTCCTGGAGACTTTGGGGGGCAGATCCAGGAGAGGGCGGGGTTCGGGGAGGGACCTCAGTGGGGTACAGTGCCAGAGAGTCCACCCTCCAAAGCAGTCATTTTCTCCAGCAGAGCTGACCTCTGTGGTCTGGACATCAGTTGTAATCCAGGGACATGTCAAGGCCCCACCTGGAGGTTGAGAAAACCAAAGAAGGGATCACAGTACAGGAAATACATCGACACAAAGAAACACTGATGAAATTGACAATAACATTTAATAATAAAAACTTACGCAATGTAGCTCAGGAAATTCTAACATATTCAAGAAAAAGCCTCTAGGTGGGACTACATCAACACAAAGAAACACTTTGATGAAATAGACAATAACATTTGATAATAAAAACCTATGCAAGGTAGCTCAGGAAATTCTAACATATTCAAGAAAAAGTCCAAAATCCTCTATGAGCACCCGGTTTTATACTCCTTTCAACAGTCTTCCTCAGGACGGAGTAGTCCTGTTATGTTCTAGTTCCATTTCAAGTATTTGTACTAGGAGCAAGCCAGTTAATTAATTTCTTAATAGTAGCAACCAGTCCTCTTTTTAATTTTTTTAAATCTGGCTGGCAAATGTTCTCCATCTCACGTTGCTGGCTCAGTTGCTCTCTAGTGGATTATAGGAGTAACATTTCAGTCTTCTTTTCTATCTGGCTGAAAGCCTCCTTCTTAAATCAGCTGACAATTGCTCTCCACCTCTCAGGTTGGAACTGAAACTCTCAAAAAACTGTTCTGATTGATTCCATGCAGCTAGTACAAATACTTGAAATGGAACTGGAAGTAAGTTTAAAATTGTTGAAGTTAATGAGTTAAAAAGTAATAATTTTCAAAAATGTATAAATTAGAACAAAACTATTTTCCATTCAGCTTCATGTTTCTTTCTATTCTAAATAATCATGTTTGTTTTAGGATAATTTGAAAAAGAAGTTAATCTGCAATAATTTGAAGAAAATAAAAAAAAATTAATGCTGCTACTATTTGAAGGAAGCAAAAGAAGTATTTAAACAGTATCAAGAGGCTGACACCTTCTCACATAACAGGACTACTCCTGAGGAAGATTGTTGAAATGAGTATAAAACCGGGTGCTCATAGAGGATTTTGGACTTTTTCTTGAATATGTTAGAATTTCCTGAGCTACCGTGCATAGGTTTTTATTATCAAATGTTATTGTCTATTTCATCAAAGTGTTTCTTTGTGTTGATGTAGTCCCACCTAGAGGCTGGCAACCCTCGGCACCTCCTGTGAAATGGGGACTGTTGCTACTCCTTAAAGAATCTGGAGCAACTGGCTGCATAGCTTGACTTGGTTTGCCTTCACACGGGTATGCGTTTGCTTAAAACTGCTTCTCTGTCACCAGCAGAACAGAATGAAGGGGAGGGATCCTCACCACGAGTAGAAGAAGAAGAAGAGATTGGATTTATACCCCGCCCTTCACTACCCAAATGTGTCTCAGAGCGGCTTACAAACTCCTTTCCCTTCCCCTCCCCACAACAGACGCCCTGTGAGGTAGGTGGGGCTGAGAGAGCTCTTTCAAGAACAGCTCTGACAGAACTATGGCTTGCCCAAGGTCATATAGCAGATGCAAGTGGAGGAGTGGGGAATCAAACCCGGTTCTCCTAGATTAGAGTCCGTGCACTTAACCACTACACCAAAGGGTAGTGGAAGTAAATAATAATAAGAGCTGGAAGAGATGAGGAAAGAGGAGGAGGAGAATGAGGCCTCCCTCATCTCAGCCAGGGAAACTGACCCCCATGCCCCAAGCATCTGCCACATCTTTAATGTCTTCACACACACCCCCACACACCCCAAATAAAATACAATATATTGCACACAGGTTTCTTGATTTTCTAGAACTGGATTCAGTAGGATTCTCTCATCTGTCCTTATCCCACAGACACTTGCAGATGGTAACTGGGGTCACCCAACATAGTTCATCCGAAATGGATAAATGTTAGTAACCTTCGTCAATTGCACCATAACCCCAGTGGTTTCTTGCTCCCCCTTCTACAGAATCAGAAAATTTCCATTTCCCCCCTTAACGGTTCATTTAATTGGAACTTTGTTTTAAAAATAGGTGTGGGGGAGGGCTACTTCTCCCCCCATGGCAGCCATTTTGTGGCTCCACAAATTTAGAGACCCCCAGTTTAGGTCCTGTAAGCTGAAAATCCCCACCATTTCTCCCCTCTAGGAAGATCCAAGCATCTGAGTTGCATTGTAGCTTTATAACAAACATAGTAAAGAAGAGGCTATTTTGGAGGAATTAATGATCAGTTTGGAGCACAATATTGACCTGCAGGGATATTAGACTTAAATTTAACATCCCAATAAACAGGCCTACACAGGCAACTGAATATGCAAATCGCAGCTGCACTGGAGGGCCGAAGCTGGAATCGCCCCGGCATGTGCAAGTGGTACGTGTTCACCTGCTTAGTATTCTGTCTGAATGTGAAGGAAGGTCATCCTTGAGAATTCTGAGCTGGCACATTGACTTGGCCTCAATCTATCCATAAGCCACTGCCCCAAGGCTGCTCCATAAGCAATATTGGATACCCTCTCCCCAGGGTAACTGCTAAATATTCCATCCATTTCAGCCTTGGGGGGGGGGGAAGAAGAAGGGACTTCTTGCTAATATTTATGGAATTCCTGAATAATGAACACCCCAGATGAGGATTCTCAGAACTTTGGACCAAAGTTAACACTGTTTGATAATAGAATTAATAAATTATAGCAGAAGTAATGGGAACATAAGAGACGTGTGCCGTGCATTTCCTTCTTAGGAAATCTCAGTGTTTGCTTTGGATGTGAGAATGCATTTAATTTGAACGAGAGAAAAGATTTACAAGTGAAAGCTGTAGTTTTCCATTGGTTTGGCCACTGATGCTTGGATAGGATTCTTATTCCCCCACCTAATCCATACACAATGTTCACATACATATATCTTTTTCTGGATCTGTCACTTCAGGCTTCCTGTCAGACCCGACTCCACCCAAAGCAGGTCTGCTGTTCACTCAGACCAGTTTGCAAATGCAAGGCAGAGGGTTTTATCAGGGTCAGTGAGTATCACCTGGTTTGGGAGGGGCTGTGGCTCAGTGGCAGAGCATCTGCTTGGCATGTAGAAGGTTGCAGGTTCAATCCTCGGCCTCTCCAGTTAAAAGGTCTGGCAGTAGACACCCTGGAAGACTTCTGCCAATCTGAGGTCCCGGTCACACAGAAGGTTTTGGCCTGGGAGAGGGACGGATCGGGGGCGCAGCAAACGGGCACGATCTCACTGCAACATCTGGGAAGCGGCACGCACCCGTC
>NW_015172604.1:128186-155884 GCF_001447785.1 Gekko japonicus | reverse complement strand
TGCACGGCGGCTCAGGGGATCTATGTGATCCTGCCGCTGTGTGTCTCTTTTGGTGCGGCTTTTAAAAGCCGCACTTTGCCCGTGCTCCCCCCCCCCATGTGGTAGGGGCCTGAGTAGACAATACTGACCGTGCTGGACCAAGGGTCTGATTCAATATAAGGCAGCTTCATGTGTGTTCATCTGCTGTTAAGCCTCAGTGGCTGGCTTCCCAATCCCTGCAGTTTGGCCAGAGCTGGGTGAGGGTGCACAGGCTGAATCTCTCTGGCTGAAATCCTGCTGGTCACCTCTAGGAGACCCACTGCAAACAGGAGCACTGGCACACCTGCCCAGGTAGGGATGTGTGAAAACTTCTGCTGCCTTCTCATGGACCTTTGCTAGTCCTATAAAACTTACATGGCTTTCCATTGTGAGTGCCCTGACCTCCTTTTCCGGTCTTCCTTCTTTATAGGAAACTTACTGTGCTTCTTCTGTCCAGTGCTGGAATGAAAATCTACACTATGGATTCTACTAGCAGAAAAGCAGTCTCACCCCAGCATCTGTACTCTGCTTCTCAAGGTAAACTGGGCTGTTTTGCTTCCTGTCCAGTATTAACAGCATGCAGGCTTACCCCTAAGGCTGATCTGGAAATTACAGCTGGTACAAAATGAAGCAGTGCGCCTGCTGACATCAACGCCTGTGCGGGTTCACATTCGGCATGTGCTTTGCCAGCTGCACCGGTTACCAGTTGAATACCGGATCCACTTCAAGGTATTGGTAATAACCTTCAGAGCCTTATACGGCCTGGGACCAACATACCTAAGGGACCGCCTCTTCCCGTATATGCCTCGAAGAGCTTTACGTTCTAATAAGCAACATCTCCTGGTGGACCCTGGCCCAAAAGGCAGCTGTCTAGCCTCAACCAGGGCCAGGGCCTTCTCTGCCCTGGCCCCCACCTGGTGGAACATGCTCCCCATCGAGATCAGGCCCCTGCGGGATCTTACTCAGTTCCGCAGGGCTTGCAAGACGGAGCTGTTCCGACAGGCTTTTGGCTGAGGCAGTGGGCGTCCACATATGGCCTCTTTGAGGTTGCTGTCTCCTGCCTGACGGCCATCCATCTATTGGCAACTGGCCATATCCATCTGCATTAATGGGTCAGAACTTTCACCAATCTGGGGAGATTAGGCTAGCCTGGGCTATCCAGGTCAGGTCAAGGTTGATACTTCCTTCCAATCTAAAGGGCCTTCCTCCGACTTAAGTGGCTCTTCCACTGAGGGCTGAAGAAGGCTATTGGTAGGAGGGCTGAATTCCCCCCCCATCTCTCCCCCCCTTTTCTTATCCCCTTTCTCTGTTTCTTTTCCCATAAAAATAAACTGGTGGTGAGGCTCTTGCTCAAATGGTCCACTTTTGGCCAGGCATAATTTGTTCAGGATGGACAAAAGGAAGTACTTCTTTTCTCAAGGAGTAATTAGAAGAAGAAGAGGAGGAGGAGATTGGATTTATACCCTGCCCTTCACTACCCAAAGGTGTCTCAGAGTGGCTGACAAACTCCTTTCCCTTCCCCTCCCCACAACAGACACCCTGTGAGATAGGTGGGGCTGAGAGATCTCCGACAGAAACTGCTCTTTTTCAAGAACAGCCCTTATCAGAGCTACGGCTTGCCCAAGGTCATCCAGGCAGGTGCAAGTGGAGGAGTGGGGAATCAAACCCAGTTCTCCCCGATTAGAGTCCACGCACTTAACCACTACACCAAACTGGCCTTCATTGCCAGAGGAGGTAGTGATGGCCACAACCATAGATGGCTTTAAAAGGGGACAAGACACATTTGTGGCCCATCGGAGGCTACTAGCCATGGTGATTAAAGGGAACCTCCACGTTCAATCCCAGTGCCAGGAGGCAAGATCAGGGGAAGCCTCGGTTTTTATGCCTTGTTGTTGGCAGCCTGTCCCAAATAACAAGTGTATAACTATATGAAACAGGATGCTGGACTAGATGGGCCACTGGTCTGATCCAGCAGGGCTCCTTTTGTGTTCTTATGTTCTTCTTACGATCCACCCATCATTTGAAGACCAAAGTTCTAGCTAATGGAACTTTCTATGTGTTTTTATACATAATAATGAAGTTGCTTCCTGGGGGGGAGGGGGGGCGATTCCCTGTTGTGCGCTGACAGCTGCTCTCAGCAGAGCATCCACACAAGAGGATTCTTCGGTTTCCCCTCCGTATCCCCATCTGCCCACCACTCTCACCCCCTTGCCACTGGCAGGCTTCGGCTGGCTTTTTCAAAAAAAAACACCCGTCAGTAATATTTATATCACTATCATGTTAAAATATCTGGTTTTTAGAAAGCTGGCAAATAAAATGCCAGTGACAGGAGGGTTGGTGCAAGGGGAGGTGGGGGGGAACGGTGTCCATGTAAGCAAAAAGGTCAGAAAATCTGCACCGTCCCACCCCCATGCTCACCAACCCTACTTAGACTATGATCTTTCCCGAAAGAGCTACCAAAGCAGGTTTGGGAAAAACGCAGTGTGGCAGGGGGGAAACCAGAAGGTGGACAAGTGCGTGACAACGCCAGGCAGAAACCAAGGCAGTTTGGAAGGCCAGGCGAAACAGCCCAGCACCTAGTTCTTACCTCTGTTGTCCTCGGAAGGAATGCCCCAAAGGAGTCAGCTCAAATACTTTGGCCACCCAATGAGAAGGGAGCACTCACTGGAGAAGACCCTGATGCTGGGAAAGATTGAAGGTCAAAGAAGACGGGGACGGCAAAGGATGAGATGGTGAGACAGTGTCATCGATGCAACAAACATGAAGTTGAGCAAACTTCAGAGGATGGCGGAAGACTGGAAGGCCTGGCGGGAGCTGGTCCATGGGGTCGCGAAGAGTCAGACTCGACTGTGCGACTGAACAACAACAACAAGATGCACAGAGCTTTGAGCGGGGCTGCCTCGATGTATTGTCCCTTGTGAAAAACAGTCTCTTAGGGGAAGGAAGAACCAGAAAAAGAAAAACTTGGAGGACGTGTTAAGCATGTCATCCCTGTCAACTAAACAAGGCTAACGGCAAAGCAGCGAAGAGTGGCGTAGAGGTAGAATTGAGTCCCGCAGCAGCACCTTAGAGCCCAACAAGATTTTATAAGCTTTCAAAAGTCAGAGCTCCAACATGGCTACCCACCTTAAACTATCTTCAAAGAGTCTTGTGGCATCTTAAAGATGATCAGATTTATTCTTGCCAATGTGGCGGTAACAGACTAGGGCCCACTTCATTGATGCAGGACACGCAAGAGGTGAAGTCTCCAGTGTTGCCATGCCGATGTGTACCAGCAAAGCACAGGGACCTTTCACAATAGTGATAGTTGAGTACAATGCCCTCTGCTTAGTCTGGGGAGGAGACTGTTTTTCTAACAGACGAAGGTGGTTTCCGTACCAGCTGTTTGCCCCAACTTGGGTCTTCTGGGAATCCGATCCCCTGATTCCCAATAGCCTCATGGTGATTCTGCACATTTCCCAGCTGTGCTTTGGTTTTACTACAGTCTTTCCAAAGCCTGCTTTAGTATGGTCTCTTTGGTAAGACTGCAACAGAGATGGAATGGCTGCCCTATGGATGGGAAAATCCAGCTGTCTCCTAGTAGAAAAGAGAAAGAGTCAGCAGCACCTTAAAAACTAACAAAATTTGTGGCGGGGTAACAACATTTCTAGGAGCTGCGGTGGCTCAGTGGTTAAGACGCTGAACTGTAGGCTGGAAGGTCAGTAGTTGAGCAGTTTGAGACCCGAGTGCCGCAAGACGGAGTGAGCGCCCGTCTCTGGTTCCAGGTCCTGCCAACCTAGCTGTTCGAAAGCAAAAAATTGCAAGTAGAGAAATAGGTACCACTTTGGTGGGAAGGTAACAGCATTCTGTGCACCTCGGCGCCTAGTCATGCCAGCCACATGACCACAGAGACGTCTTCAGACAGCGCTGGCTCTTCGGCTTGGAAACGGAGATGAGCACCGCAACCCTAGAGTCATATTCGACTACCTTTAAAGTGCTAATGGACCTTTGCAGTGCTCCCTCTAAGCTGTGGAGTCTTGTGAGCAAAAATTCTTCTTGGTGAGCTATTGGCATTGAAGCTGTGAGTGAGCGATTTGGCTACTGCATCAATTAGTTTGCTCTGGAGCTGTCCTTTTTTTTTTTTAAATAAAGATTTTATTGACTCCCCTAAAAAGGGGAGTTATTTCGCTTAAAAGAAAAAATGGGAAGGGTAGACAGTGGGAGAAAGAGAAAGCTGAGTGATATATAAACTGGTAAATTAAACTGTTAGTAATGTCCAATTAATCTTCTTGGGCTTCTTCTGTGTGTTGTCAAACTTCTTTTCTTAGTCCGGTCACGTGTAATTCTCTGTTAATATGTTAGTAATGTTCCTTTGAATTTCTGTTAATAAAAAAAATCTCTTCTGGGCACATTCAGAACCGCTTCTTTGCGTGCTGGGTACTTTTACTATCGCTGATGTGGAGGAGCTTCCTCTGTTGTCTTCTCCTTCCGGCTTGTTAGATCCTCCTTCGGGTTGCTGTTAACACTCTCAGTTCATGCACTATAAATCCTCTTCCTTTCATGCCATTACTGGAGGTCCCCAGCTTTGAGAATGATATTAATTTCATTTTCGCTTTTATATCCGCTCCCATACTCTCTACTGGATCCTCCTTGCAACTGTTGACTTATATAAGCGCTTGCCAGGCACTCTTCGCTGTCACAGTTCAAACTTTTCCGTTTTACAAAACTCCCGTCGGATTCACAGCCATAAACAGTCCAAACATTAAACAGCCGGTGGAGCTGTCCTTCTTGAGCCAAGACAAAAATGTGTGAGCCGGAGGCGAAAGAACTGTGAGCTAGCTCACACTAATTCAGCTCAGAGGGAACACTGGACCCTTGCTCTTTTCTACTGCTGCAGGCAGACGAACACAACTACTCATCTTGATCCCGCCATTTTCCCTGCCCCAGCCTCCCATGGCCATCCCCCCTCCCCCCATTGTGGGTGGATTTGGGGAAACTGGTAGTTCACATATTGATATAACATATCAACATGAGAGCCAGTTTGGTGCAGTGATTAGGTGCGCAGACTCTAATCTGGGAGAACCGGGTTTGATTCCCCACTCCTGCTGGATGACCTTGGGCAAGCCATAGTTCTGTCAGAGCTGTTCTTGAAAAAGAGCAGTTTCTCTCAGAGCTCTCTCAGCCCCACCTACCTCACAGGTCTGTTGTGGGGAGGCGAAGGGAAAGGAGTTTGTAAGCCACTCTGAGACTCCCTTGGGTAGTGAAGGGCAGGGCATAAATCCAATCTCTTCCTCTTCCTATCACTATGCCAATCAGTTATTTTTTTAAAGCCTCAAAGCCCTTCTGGTGGCGGGTACTGCAGGGGACCCAGGCAGGGGAAATGCTGGAAACCCACTGTGTGGAAATCCCCCAGCCCTGGCATCTGCAACTGGGAAACCCCCAGAAACCATAGCTGTGTGGGAGTCACCCAAGGCAGGGAAGAGTTCTTTCTGTGGGCCTTCCAGGGGGTGCAGGGGGGGGGCATGAGCTGTCCTGGCCCAGGGGCTTGGTCTGGCCTTGGAAGCAGACCTGCTCTGCCACAGGCTCGGAACTCCTCTTTGGGCTCCAGCAGCCGAATGTGGCATGAATCTATCCAGCCTGCAATGGTAATAACGACAGGGCAGCCTGAATCCTGTGCATTATTCAATGGGTTTCCGTAGGCGCGTTTATCACATGAGAGACGGGGAAAGGGCTGCCGGGGTGGGGGGAGGAAGGAAGGGATCGGTCCCTCGGGCTCGGCCAGGAGATGCTTCTTCACCGGAGCGCCTTCGGCTTCCTGGCAGCGATGCCATTGCCAGCGACGCTTTGCAGCATGCCAGGGGGCTGGCGTTGCCTTTCGCCCTCTCGCTGGCCGGCCGGGCTGGCTGCTGTCCGTCCGTCCGTCCCTCTCTCCGGCACGCGGCCCCGCCCCACCCCACCCAGCCCTCCCCCCCGCTCCGGCCCGCATTTTCCTCCCTGCCCCTTTAAGAGAGCCACCTCGCCTCGCCGGTGGGATGGTGTGTGGAAGCGCCACGGAGGAAGTTACGCAGCCCGGAGCAGGCACGGGGATAAAAGCTCGGCTGGGGCTGGAAAGTGAGGGGGAAAGGAGCGGAGGCGCGGGCTGAACTGGCCCGGAGAGGGAGTTCGCTACTGCCGGGTCCCCCCCTCCTGCCCTTGAGCTCACTTGGAGGGATCCCAACCTCCCGGCGGGAGAAGAGGTTGCCGCGGAGAGAGCCCCCGCCCCGGTTATCGGGCTTGTTGTTAAGCATCACCTGGAGGCATGCCGGGGGGCAGGAGGAGGGTCTTGTGGGGCGTCTTCTTTCTGCCAGAGAAAAGTTGAACTTGTTTATCTCTTCGCAAGAGCCGCCGCCGTCCCCGCCCCGGGGAAGCCCGCCGAGGGCCCCTCTGGGCTGGTGGCGCAACTTTCGCACAAGCCTCTCCGGGCCCCCGAGGACGGGCGAAGACGCCGGGGGGGGGGAGCCTCCTCCTCCTCGGGCGCCCCCCGCGCTGCCCTTCTCCCCGAGCCGACACTGCGCCGGATTTCCAGGAGCCAGCAGCCGATCCGGGTAAGAGCGGCCGAGCGACGGGGGCGGGAGAGGAGCCGGGGAAGAAGGCGAGGCGGCAGCCGTGCACGCGACGGGCGAGGAGGCCAGCCTCCACCCGCAGCCGGCTCAGCGGAGGAAAAGTTACCTAACGGGGCGCGCTCTCCCGCTCTCGCTCGCTCTCTCCCGGGTCGAGATGCGGCGCAGGGGGGGTGCGTGCGTACGTGCGCGCTTGCTGGATTGCAAAGACGCCTTTGTAACACTAACTCAAAATGTTGCACCGAGTGCGGGCTCGGTTGTGAGCCCGTCCTTTGCTGCAGCTGCGGAGAGGGGTGCAAGCGAAACCCAACGCCTCTTTGCCTTTTTGCAACGAAATCCTCGTGGAGGGTCACTTTTGTCCGTCTGTCTGCAGCAGCAGCAGAAAAGAGCAAGAGTCCAGGAGCACTTGGAAGACTAACGGAATTGGTTGGCAGGGCAGGAGCTTTCGTGAGTCACGGCTCACTCCTTCAGATGCGGCGGTGACTCACGACAAGCGCCGACCCTGCCATAAATTTGGTTAGTCTTTAGGTGCTCCTGGAGTCTGGACTCGTGTTCTCCTGCCTCGGGAAAAGCCTCCCGGCTAGCAGAGCAATTCCTGCCTCTTAGAGCCGCATCCAACCCTGCCTCGGAAACTTCTGCCTGCCCCTTTCCCGCTTCTTGACTGGAACGCACCGAGTGCTCACAGTGTTCAGTGCAGTTTTAATGCAACTGGGATGTCGTTGTTAGGAAAGGTGAATAATCCTTGCAGGAGATGAAGAAGAAACACTTAGGTTTGGCTCCTCTGAGAGCATGTATTGCATGGTTTTCCTCTGCGTGTGTGAGCGAGAGAGAGCGGAAGGCACAGAGTAAAAGGTATTCATTTAATCACTTTTACATGATGCATCGGAACAGAACGCTAGATTATTCATTTTCCTCATGCCAATTGTAAGAGAACAGGGCATGGAGCTCCCACATTTGGGAGCGTATTGTAAAATCACAAGGACAAGGAGAGACTCAAGGTCCCAAGCCTAAACTGACATAGACAGTTGTTTTTTTTAAAGCCCTCATCCTGTTATTGAACGTTTGCACAAACTTTCTGAAATTAGCCACTCTCCTGCGGTTTGCCATGCCTGCAGTTTTGCCTCCTGGCAGTAATGCAAGGACTTGATCAGCCAAGTATCTTGCCGTTGGGCTTTTAATTCGCAAACGACCTAATCTGCCTCTTAGCACAGCTCCCCCCCCCCCCCAGTTCCCAGTTTTAAGGTGAGTTGCAAAATCCTGGCCATGCACACTGCTTGTAGACCTTGCACTCTTTTGCCAGAGAAGTGATGTCATCATCTAATTGATTTTTAAGACCCCCCCAAATAAGTTGGTGAGAAGCAAGAGACCATCGGATTACCCAGCCACCGTTTCCTGTTTTCCATCCATAGCCCTTTAAATGTCTCTGTGTAACAGATCCCTTAGAAACAGAGTTGAGGAGGGAAGAGCTGAACTGCCTGAGACCAGAAATATATACTGAAGATGGCAGGTACCTCTGAGAGAGAGAGGAGCGGGACTGAACTGTTCCAGAATTTTTCAGTGTGGCGTCTGCATGTCTCCTAGGTAATACATATCTGGGGTCTATTTCCTAAATTTGTTTAATGAATCAAAATGATATCGTCCGTTCAAGGGGGGGAGGGGTGACAAGCGCTTCCAAAGGTATTTCTTTTGCCTTCTGTTTTTATGCTCAGGCTTTAAAACAAAACAAGTCCCCTTTCTGGGAAAGACTGCATTTAATTGCAAAGTGAACCATTAAGTTTACTTTCTGCATTTAATTCCCCAGCAGGGTGTTGTAACCGTGTGTTGCCTCTTTATTTCAAAACCATGTTAATCCAATAAAGTTGAAAAGAACAAAGTCCAGATACCCGGATGAAATCTAATTTTGTGGGGCTGGCTATCAGTCCCTTGTGACTGCTGTCGACTCTTAAAAGAAAATAAAGCCATTGATTCCGCTGGTTCCGAGAAGTGCAGTTCCTTAATAATATCAGGTGAAGATTTATTTTTGCAGTACAGAAAGGAAGCCAACTGCAGCCAAGTCTAATTCTAAGTCTTTTTTTGGGGGGGGGGAAGAAGCATTGGATTGTGATTTAGACCACATTCTTTGAGGGCAACACTGGGCATCTGCTTCTTGTAAAACACCTGTGATGTTCAAATGCTGGAGCAGCAAATTGAACAGAGGGGCAACTTGGGTATTTGGCTCTCTTTAAAGACATCTGAAAATAGTTTTTATTGCCAGCATGTACCTACATTGCAGCTGATAATTATTGGTTCTTCAGAGCTCAACTTTCTTCATCGTACTGCTCCAGTGCAAAATGTGATTTCTCTGTGGTTATGAAAATAGCCTTGTCAGACTGACATAATGTTTTTCCCATTAGCGAAAAGCACCCCTCCCTAACAAAAACCCTGTGGGTTTGTATGACAAAGTCTTTATGTTTCTTATTGTTAGGAACATCATAAAAGCCGGTGACGAATTTACTGTGATAAGGAAGTGATATTTGTGCATTGAAAAGGCAAACCTGATGTCAGCAGAGCTTATGGAGGAGAAATTTTTGTGTCATTCCGTTTCATTCTTTTCCCCCCTTCAACCCCCGTTTATTCACTCATGACTTCAAAAATAGCAACCAGACTTTTCTGGCTTTGGAAGTTTATTCTGGGCCAAGGCAGCTCTGTAAACAGCTCTATGATGAAGCAGGAAAGAGAGGGTCTTGGTTTTTTTTGGAATGAAGTACCTTAAGCAGGTTAGCTTTCAGTCTCTTTTTTTCCCTTAAAGGGGGAGAAAAGAGACACTGGCATTATGGACGTACAATCCTCTCTCTTCTGTGTGTGCCTAAAGATGTAACCTAGAATGTTGCACAGAAATCGAGAGATCATGAAAGAAATACAGTACACCCTATTCAAGCGATCATTTAATGGCATGAAAGTTGTGGAATAAAAGAGACTTATTCTGTGCTCGAGAGGTGGTTCCAAAAAATGAACCCTCTCTAGGATCTGCTCTGTGTGTGTGTGTGTGTAGCAGTGAAAGCGCTGGCTTTACTGCGTGAGTGTGTGCCTGTGTTGTTCTTCCTCATTTTGATTTGTGATTGAGGTTCCCCCCCCCCCATAATAGCTCTATTGGAGTGAGAGCACACAAGATTGCAGAGATGCTGGATTAAATTCCCATGAACACTAGGAGAGGTCACTGCTCTTTGTGTATTAGGAGAGCCTAAAATGTGATTAGTCTTTCAAATTGGTTTTTTTTAAATTAAATTTCATTGCCCAAATAAATCCTCCAGGTGGAAGCTGGACTTTGTCTCTGGTTGTCCATCTGTGTTATTTATGGCTTTTTGAAGATTGATCAGGTTTAAGATATACCTGGTCTCCTTTCCTGTGTCTGCCCATATACAGTTCTTTCCCCTCCTTTCCTTTATATTATGAGAATTGTCATTGCTCTGGGTAATAACAGATGAGCGGCTATTCAGTGCACTGCCTCCTTACAATCCTTGTAATGGGGAAGTTACGCTCTGCTTTAAATTCTTTTGTAGGGGTCTCTCTGTTGTTAATTTGTTTCCTCGGTAAATTTGACTCCTCCCCCCTTTTTTTTTTTTGCAGGTGGTAGAGCAGGATCTCAAGAAAATGCCTGGTCTGTAGCCGAAAGCTTTGGATGCTTCACATGAAGTTGGTGGAAGGTGACATCAACCAGCAGCTGTTCTCGATGAGTGCCTCAACTGTTTGGAGGGAAAACTAAAAAGAAAATTCCACGAGCATATTTCTCAATCAGATGCCCATAGTATTGTTTCCATAGACAATAGCCAAACTTGCCAGCTCACATTTTTGCTTGAAAAAAGTACAGTTATTTTCTTGGAAAGTATATTCCCAAAGATTTTATTTACGCACTTTCAAAGCGCCACATCATGCTTCTACACTATTTTTTTACATAAAGTTTTTTTCTTTAAAAAAAAACAACACACACCTAAAGCATACTGCAGCAGCAAGCACTTTAGAAAGATTCACTTTGCAGCCGAAGAAAAAGGTTGAAGAAAACTTGATCTAGTCCCAACTGTAGAGCATCTCCGGTTCCACCTCCACCTCCTGCACCGGTCAGATTTCATTTCGGCATCAAAACCTGATAGCTCTATTGATTTGGCTGAGGAGAGTCACCTCTAGATATTTTCACACTGATTCGGAAGATCCTTTCTCCAAAGGAAAGGAAGGAAAAGGAAAATGAAGTTAAGGAAGGCTTTTGACTGCTGATCAGCAAACGTGGGAAGTGTGACCCACATTCTCCGAACTGAATCGCCGGTAACCTTGGCTTCCATAGCAGAGACTTCCCGATTGCCTAAATACAGATACAAAGTTGGGACATGATTGGTGCTCCCTGGACTTCACTAGCTTCCATTGCTTTCTATTAGACGTGGAGATTCCATGCTGATCCAGACAGCCTCCCCTCAGCTGGTGTCTGCCTTGCTCAAGACTCTTGGCCTCCCCCTTGCCCAGGAATTTGGTGCTTGGTCCCCGCTACCATGCTGCACCACGCTGCTTTCCTATTGCACTGCCTCCCGCTGGTCATGGGACAGTATGACATCTGCAAATCCTGGGTGACCACAGATGATGGGCCCATGTGGGAGTTCTACGCCTGCCAACCTAAGGCGATGCAGATGAAGGACTACATGACAGTGAAAGTGGATCCCTCAGAGATCACCTGTGGGAACCCCCCAGAGAGATTTTGCACTCATGTAAGTAGACATTGTTTCTTTTCTTTTTTGGGGGGTGGGGGGAGCAGGTCTGGAGCAAGCAGCTCTGTAGAGGACCGAACGCTGTCAAGATGAGACAAATCTGTGAAAGAGACACTCAGAATGAGACTAATAAAATAGTGTGGTGAGGCAAATAGAAGTTGAAATGTTCATTTTGAGGTTTTTATGCTCTCTCTCTCATGGCCACGTCTGAATGTCTTGTGTTCCCTTCCTGCCTCCCATCCTGAGTGACCTTGAAGAGAGTAGTCAAGGGTACTGCACAAATCTAGCTGATAACAAGCAAACTGTTTGAATTTGGGAAAGGCATTGAGTGATAACTGAAGGCAAAATAAGGTAGATACGTTTCCATCTGCTCTGTTTTCATAGTCATGGTTTGTTTTGGGTTTTATCCCATTAACACAATCATTAGTGTTTTGTACATGCTTAGTTAATCCACACAGCCCATTCTTGTCGTTCTCCACCCCCCACCACACACACATATGTGTTGAAGTCAATGCAAATTGACTTTCCCAGCAGATTTTCATGTGTTTAGCCAATCTTGTAAATACTTCTGAGCGGGTACGGATCAGAACTTGCTGCATCCCCAAAAATCCTTACAAAGTACACGGGACTGGTATGTGCTAGGTCGTGAACTAAGTACCTTAACTTATTTGTAAAACCATCATGCCGATCCAAACCAACATTGGCAATTCACTGCAACATGAGTTCAGATTAACTTCTGGATGTAGAATATAGTTGTATGAATCAGGCTCAATCGGGTTGTTTAGTCCCGGGGTATGGCTTGAAGACACAGGATACAGTAACCTTGCTGAAGCTGTTACTTACGCATCTTGACTCTAATCACCTCTTCCTGGCAACTAATCCCCCCACCTGCGTGCAATATATGAGGAAATCTATTGCAATGTGTGTGAAGAAGTGTGCGCATGCCAAGTCTCTGTTCTCCCATGTACACAGGGTTTGGCTTGGGGGTACTGCTGGACTCTAGCTTAATCCTCACATCTTTTTGTTAACCCTTGCATTTACTTGCTAATTTGCTGCCATCCATTGACCTTCCCGGCCACCTGATCCAGTTTCAGCTCTGCACATACATCTTAGCTCTGAGTGGCCTCTCTTAACAGCAGCCCCCCCACCCTCCTTTTTTCTTGTAAGTAACCCTTGAGGAGATTTTATTCCGTTTTGTCTGAAGAAGTGTGCTTTGCACACGAAAGCTCACACTTTGAATAAAACTTTGTGGGTCTCGAAGGTGCCGCTGGACTCAAACTTTGTTCTGCTGCTTCAGACCAACATGGCCGCCCACCTGAATTTTTCTTGCTGAAGCTAGTAAGAGCTAGTAAGTTAGTGCCTGTATAGGAGACCACCTGGCAACTCAATGTACACTGCCTCAAGTTCAGTGAAAGAAAGGTGGGATATAAATGGGAAGTCAGTGTCATCATTTATTTCAGCATGGACCAAAGTATGTTCTGATGCAACGTCTGTAGGAAAACTCCTCATGTTTCTTCCACGTTAATCATATTGAGAGTGACAGAACAATTATAGACTCAGGATCAATATGTGTACAATGCAGAGGTCATTTCGGGGGGGAACGCGGGGGAACGCAGTTCCCCCGTGTGAGGTTCAGGGGGGCGGGGCACATGATGAAGCCCCACCCCCTGCTTCCGGCCGCCCCACTTCCAGCCCTCATTCAGCCAGGAGGAGGCAGGAGAAGAGGGAGGGTAAGTTGCTTCCCCCCCGCCTCTCCCCACCCCTGCCTGCCTGGGGCCAGGGAGGGCCTTGGCGGGGCTTCCTCACACTCCCACTGGCCTTGCAGGTCCACCGCCGGGCCCCTGATGTCAGGGGGTGTGGCATATGCTAATGAGTTATGCTAATGAGTTCCCCTAGCTCTTTTTCTACGAAATGACCCCTGGTACAATGTATACGCAACAGTCATCTCCTTTCTTCACTTTCCCCGTCTGTGAAATGGGAAGGTCAACGATAACAATGCATCATAGTTACGGTGGAGCATAACTAATCAAAGACTGTTTCGTAAAATGCCTTTTGAGAAGCGCTATTCGGAATGCGTTAGATTACACTACATCCTTGCCCACCAGACCACCCCGAAGTAATTTATTACTAGCCCTCGTGTACCTGTGTGACTTATATGTGGCATACCGGTGACTTTAAAAAAGACAGAGTGAACTCTTTTCCAGCTTATGAAACTTCGCCTCCCTGGTCCCTTAGAGCTACAGATCTCCCGAGGCAGCCCTCTGGGTGGCTGTTCATTATAAGCCTGTCATCATCCTACGTACCTGGCTTTGTTTGCCATCGCTCCATCTGCCTTTCTTCACTTTCCCCATCTGACATTGGATGTCGGGTGTCATTAAGGATATTGGAATAAGAGACATCGGATTACTTGGGAGTAAGCTCTCATGAACAGAGCTGGGTTGATCTCTGAGTAGACATGCATACGATTGGGCTGTAACAGGTGTAACCAGAAGAATTGCAAAATCTGGGTTGGGAGATTTTCGGGGGTAGAGCCTGAGGAGAGGAAGGTCTAGGGAGGTAGCAGGGTATAAAGCCACAGACCTCATCCACTGAAGCTGCCATTTTTCCCGGGAGAACTGATCGCTGTACTCTAGAGAACAGTTGTCATCCTAGGAGATCTCCAGGCCCCACCTGGAGACTGGCAAGTGGCAACCCTACTGAGAGACAATCTGTGGGGCAGTTCTCTTGGGGAAGTTCCATTCATTTCAGTGGGGCTGGCACAGGAGCTAGCGTCTTTATTAATTTCTGGTTGTGGGAGTGGGAGGGAAGGAGAAAAGTCATTTGGATTTTCTGTTTCAGGTGTCGCATGTGCCTCGGGCTGGCTTTGCTCCCCATTCTCACAGGCACTTTACAGCAATGAGTGTGTGGTACAGTCTTAGCCGAACTGTACGGGGGGGGGGAGGAAACTGCCTTGCATGACTTATGGCACAAAGATAATGACAACCCCTAGATCAAAGGTGAAGCTCACAAAAACCTGAAGGTTGTTCTTAGATCTCATTATCAGCATGGAGTTGTTGAATAATTGATAGAGAACAGCATTAAGGGCAGGATTTTTCTTAATTTTTTTTTTTTAAGAGTATGTCTGTTGCAGAAAAGCAGCGCCATGTCTTGGTTGCCAAGAGTTAAGAACGAGTGTATGAGGCGGTTGATACATTGGACAGCTCCCTGTGCTGAAATGCTACAGTTGAGCCTTGGAATGATAATAAAATAGAGAGAGTACCTGCAGAGTATTATCTCTTTCATCCTGTAATGCCCGTACTCAGAACTATTCCACATGCTTCTGGAATTTATTGAGCTGCCGTGGGCCAGTCTTACTTTAGAAATTAAGTGCTTGACATAGACTGACTAACTGGTCTGGGAGTCTAGGTGAACCTCTACCAGGCCACAGTGAGGGGTGGAGCTAAGACTCAAAAAGAGAAAAGACGACATCATCCAATAGGATGTCACTCACCCCATTACTGCTAAGATGATAATTTGACTGCTCAATGGGGAATGGGGTACATCACCAGAAGCACCGAAGTCTCCATTTCTTAGACCAGGGAGCAAACCTGACCTGCTCTGGCATATTGCTTTCAGGAGGCCTCTTTAATTGTTTCCCTGCAGTTCCATCCTTTGGCCAGAACTTTGTGGTGGGTCCCCAGATGACAATCATCCGGTCTGGAGAGAGGCCTTGGCTTAGCTGGAAGCCCAGAATTTCAAGTCCTGACATGGTTAGGAATGGGCAGAGGAACCTGTGCTCCATGGGACTGATAGACTATTCCTTCTCTGTGACTTCACCTTGATTCCCTTTTGGTTTAGGAGTAAGTTGGTGATGTGTGGTGGCAGTTCTGCAGTCCCCCCCCCCCTTAGAACCAAGGAGAGCACCTGCCATGCTTTTGCAGAAATATGTCAACATGCAGTATGTTTGATTAGTTAAGTTCGGTGTGTGTGTTTAAAGTGCTGTCGAGTTGCACCCAACTTATGGCAACCTTGTAGGGTTTTCAAGCAAGAGACACTAACAGAGGTGGTTTGCCATTGTTTGCCTCTGTGTAGCAACCCTGGGCTTCCTTGGTGGGCTCCCATGCAAGTACCAACTGGGGCTGGAGTCTGAGATCTGGCGAGATGGAGCTAGCTGGGACCATAAGTTCAGGGGACCCATTTCAGATTTCAGACATGGGCAAGATTGTCAATAAGGTTTAAATGGCATGTTGAAGAGCTATGCTTAGATACATCCAAGACTGATTTTTTTTTTTTTAAAAAAAAGCAGCATGTTGTAAGAACATTTGCTCTGGTTCCTTTTAACTGCTTTCGAATAATGATAGCTGTGTTAACAGTGCCAGTCAGTCACCTTGTGTTAAGCAAAGCTATTTGTGCCTTTGGCATGCATGTTTCGTAAACAAGGTTTATTATAGCAATATATACCTATCTATATATTTACTATATATATATATACATATATATATATATATATATATATATAAATAATAGGTTTACTATAGTAATATAGTATAACTATAACATGGTTTGAATTGACCATAGCAGTGGTCCCTCACTTGGAGCCTGGTGCAGAAGGTGGGGTCTTTACCCTCCCTATATGCCCCCCTTGTTCTAAAAATTTGCTCTCCGAGGCACTGACAAATGATGCTACACTGAAGATAAAAAATGTGTTGTAATGAAATGTGTTTTTTGAAGCAAGGGAAGCATTTGTTGATAGGTGGCAGAGAGGTTGGTAAATAAAGAGGGTGAATGCTTTGGGCTCCTTGCAGAATGGGAACATAGCCTTGCCTTTGAAAGTATCCTATTGTAAGAAGGCCTTGAAAGTATGGAGGATGTTTTCCCCCATTCTCTCCCCCCACCCCCCCAGCACAGTGTGAAAGACACTAAGGGCGGGAATTTGCCCTTGTATTTTAAAAATCTTTAATGTATTTTCCCCTTAAATATTAATTGTTGCCTTTTATTCCACGTGGCTCAGGGCACAGTGGGAGGATTTGATTTATAATTCACCAGTCTTGCTTTGTTTAAAGGGTTCAGAGGTCAGGAAAAGCAACAGCAAACTAATAGAGTCGGAGTCATTTTTGCGGCTGCCTGGTGTTACAATCAAGGTGAGCAAAACGCAGCCGGCAGAATGACCGGCTCGGCCTCCATTCGAGAGGATGCCTGCCCTGCCCCACACACCAATAATTGCTTTTCGAGAAAGGCCCTTCATACGGGTTTCTGAAACAACACTTGAAAAACAAATGCCCTGTGCCTCTCCATTAGATCGGAGAGAGAACCTGCGATTCAGTGTCCTCTTTTTGGCCTTTTACTAAACTGTTTTGCACTCTTATTGGAGGGAGCGCACTACTTTGACATGGATGGCAGCGATGCTGCTGCTTATATCACCCTCCTGGCTTTGCCTGAGACCTCAGGGAGCTGGTGCCGGTCAGAAGAGTGCAGCTAGATGGGCCTGTGGTCTGATATTACTTTATTTGGTAGAATTCATAGGGATCTACTGAGGACTCAGCCACGTTACTAGCTGCTGCTAGGTTGACAATTGCAGCGGCCTGGAAATCCCCTTCTCCCCCCACAGTCTCAGCGTGGCAAGATAAAGTCTGCGATCAGTTTATAATGGCGAAAATTACGGATTCCCTGAAGAGAGCAAACAATAGTAATACCCCCACTTACACTAAATTTGTTAGGGTTTGGGCCCCAGTGTTAGATTATATGGTGACGAACGATTTACTTCCGGCTAAACAGATTTACCATAAGTGGTTATATTTATAGCGTAGAGATGATAAACCCACAGTATTGCAATAGTGCTGTATGGTGTGTGGATAGATGTCAAACTGTTAGTAATTTGCTTAGATGTTATATGTTGAAATCTTGGACCGATAGGTTTGTATTATTTGTAATGTATTTTACAAAACAATAAAAAGAGTTGTGAAAAGAACGTGACGGAATGTTTGAGTCAAACAAGATGCGGGTCATTTGGCTGTTCTGTGAGCAGATTTCCAGCAATTTTTAACTGCTAAGTTGCATTTGTGGCTGACCTGGATGGCCCAGGTTAGCCCAGTCTCTTCAGATCTCGGAAGCTAAGCAGGGTCGGCCCTGGTTAGCATTTGGATGGGAGACCACCATGGAAGTCTAGGGTTGCTACACAGAGGCAGGCGATGGCAAACCAAGTCTAAACGTCTCTTTCCTTGAAAACCCTTTGAGGAGTTGCCAATGCCATAAGTTGACTGTGACTCGAATGTACTTTTCCACTAACAGAATTGGGAGGGGGGATTGGATCAAGGCTGTGAGGTAGTTTTGATCTTCTCCCCCTAGCGTCCCGACACAGAACCTGGAACCGTGACCTGTCCCATTTAGGGAGACCTTGTGGATTTCTTGGACCAATAGTTCCAAGATCTGGTTTGCAAATGGAGAAAAGAGTTGCATCCCCCTCCTGCCCCTCCCCACCTATAGGTCACGGCCTTGATCCAAATCAGAAGGCCCCTCATCTGCTATTTCTTATTTAGCGGTAGAAAACACGCTGGACATCTGTTCCTCCTAGATCTTCCAGCGTGTTGTCTGTTTTGATCCTTAAACACACGAGAT
This sequence comes from Gekko japonicus, assembly GCF_001447785.1. NCBI lineage: Eukaryota > Metazoa > Chordata > Lepidosauria > Squamata > Gekkonidae > Gekko > Gekko japonicus. Next base: position 137,964 of record NW_015172604.1, on the reverse strand, counting down.
TCCAGTCTTCAAGGTGACCCTTGTGAGTTAAATCAGCATTCTCATAATCACTACAAGAAAACATGGCAGAACCAGATCCCTAAAATACCCATGTGCCTGGGTGGGATTTGGAAGCTGGGCTGAGAGAGAGAGGAGCTACCTCCAATGTCAAAGCAGTTGGGAAAAATTCTACCGAGTCCCATCTCTTCTAGGTTCTGAAGCCAGTTCTCTTCACATCTGGCTGCTCTTTCCACTCCACAGCTCATTCTTGCCGCTTATTAATGTCGAGGTTTTTGTTTTCACAGTTCTTGAACTTCTTCTTGTTCCTGTCAATGCCCTTCAGGCAGGGACACCTTAAAAATGAATTGTAAATTTCGCATAAGATGGGAGTGAGAGGGGCCAAGACAGGCAACATACCAAATGCACCCAATAGATAGGAACGTGCAAGGAAGTAGATCTTGCGACCAAAAGCCATGAAACCATTAGAAAGGTTACAGTTAAAGAAATAATGCAGACATTCTCAATGTGCATAATTCATGCAGGCCCCCAAACACAGAATTTAAACTTTCTGATGGACACAGAGTCCTGAGCTCCATGACACCCTCTATCCTTCCTGCTGTCATTTCCAGTGGCTGCTGGTGTGTGTCTGTGTGTGAGAGAGAATTTCTCTCCCCTACTCAGATAGTGCTCCTATGATTCAAGGATAGAGCTCTTAGCATTATTGATGAGTTGGGGGGGGTAATTTTGATGGTGTCAGCAAGCGTTGCTCTACCAGGAAATGGAGCTTGTTAATTTTGGCACCAGTGTGTGGAAGGGGGTGAGTGGGCAGAAGCTTTGTTTGTTTGTGAGTTACACCTTCAGCTAAATTTGACTCCACTTTTAATTCTTAGCCAAGTTAGCCTATCTTTTTGTTCAGTCATTATATTCGCTCCCCCCCCCCTCGGTCTTTAGAGGTCTGCTTGGTGCTGTCATTGCTCAGAGGAACAGTCCGCTCACATAGGCAGCTGGAATATGAGAGCCCATGAACTCTCTGGAGGAAGGGAAGGATAAAAAACGAGAGCCAGAGTGGTGCAGTGGTTGGAGTACCGAAAAACAGTCCTTGAATTGCCAGTGCTGGCCTGGAGAGCTCTCTGGGTGACCTTGGTCCAGTCACTCTCTCTCAGTGGAGACCCATCTCACACAGTCGTTGGGATGATAAAATGTTAGAGGGGAGAGCGATGTTGTAAGGAGGGTATAAACGTATATTATAAATATAATAATATATAAATAAAAACACCTAAAGACCAACCAGGATCCAAGCTAGCTGCGTCTTGTTCTTTAAATTCTCAGGTAATGTGAATTCCGTGCTAAGGGATGACCCCTTTGACCTGTATAAAAATTCATATAAACCCCATAGATTTGCATATCCCTCTTAGTTTGCATAATTTGTTCAGATTATGCAAAATAAAACTACATGCTTCACAAGGCCAAGAGATTCCACCGGTGGCTTCTGTTTTAAATAAATAAAATGCTGGGGTTCTGGTTCGACCCTTTTCTGGGCTTCAGAGACTTCTGCAGGTAGAGCTGGCACGTCTTGTAGATTGCAGAAGTTACGGCTCAAGTGTTACCCTTGTGCTTTGCCAGTTTGGTGTAGTGGTTAAGTGCACGGACTCTAATCTGGTTCAGGTTTGATTCCCCACTCCTCCACATGCAGCCAGCTGGATGACCTTGGGCAAGCCATAGTTCTGATAAGAGCTGTTCTTGAGAAAGAGCAGTTTCTGGCAGAGCTCTCTCAGCCCCACCTATCTCACAGGGTGTCTGTTGTGGGGAGGGGAAGGGAAAGGAGTTTGTAAGCCGCTCTGGGACTCCTTTGGGTAGTGAAAGGCGGGGTATAAATCCAATCTCTTCTCTTTTTCTTAAAGGAACGCAGAGTAGTTTACAGGTGGCTCCCTGCCAGTCTTTCAGCCAGGTAGTGCTCAGAGCCAGGCCCGCTTAGAGTTGTCCCGTACCTTGCACAGTTCCCGTGAACAGGCCGCTCTCATGTGCAAAACCCATCTTTTCTACAAAGCTTTTGGCTTAATTTGTTCTCGTCCCCAGCCTAAAGAAAACCTAAGAAGTAAGTAAGTATTCCATTTTATGTTACTACAGGTGGCAGGGCTGCTACAACAAAACCAGAAATATATTTTTCTTCTAACTGTTTTTTTTTTGGGGGGGATGTCTTTCTTACACTGATTGTCCAGCCTTATGAACATTAAAGCTTGTTCCCTGTTTTATAACAGTTTGGCTGGTCCTAGCAGACAGGTATTACACAGCTTTGGTTTTTTGAGATGCGATGGTCAACTACGCTGCTTACAGTCTTTGTGTATTTGGAAAGGGGGAGTGGAAGGCAGGCAGCGCATTGGTTTTTGTCCATGTACAGTCCATGTTCAGTGAAGTTTTTTGGGGTATTCCAAAGTTCTGTGCTAGAAGTTTTGTGACACCTTAAAAGACTAGCCAGTTTCTATGCTAGCATAATCTTTCACGAGCTAGGGCCAGCTTTGTCAGATGCACACGGCTTGTTTATTTTTTGTGCAACTAGCCATGTAAGCCTGAGTAGAGTTACATCTGAATCCACTGAAGTCAGTGGTCTTGTTGTTGTTCAGTCGCACAGTCGAGTCCAACTCTTCGCGACCCCATGGACCAGCTCCCGCCAGGCCCTCCTGTCTTCCGCCGTCCTCTGAAGTTTGCTCAATTTCATGTTCTTTGCATCTATGACACTGTCTAACCATCTCATCCTTTGCCGTCCCCGTCTTCTTTGACCTTCAGTGGTCTTAGAGGGGTGTAATTCTGTTTAGGTTTGCACTGTAACACAGAGCATGTGGAATTATCATCTTCTCTGCTAGATTCTCCTTTACCAACTCATAAGTTCATAGGATTCGTAAAAATTTGTAGAAATTTATCCGCTTTATTTATAGTAAGCCTTTCTCACTGAAACTCAAGGCAGATTGCATAGTGTAAATCAATGCAATCAGTTGGATAAAATATCAAATGAGCAATGTAATAGGACTAGAACGATAGAAATCTGAAACAAAGCATAGATGTGATTATGTTAAGCAATGCAGGAAAAGGTATAATATAAGTAGAAAACAATAGAGTGAACGTTTCATACCAGTATAACTGCCATACCTTCTCCAAAACAATTCTGGGCATTGCTACTGGGTTATCTGTGCTGAGTTTTCTTCTGGAGATCCCACAAAACTAGATTTCTCAAAAAAGGGATATTGCAGAGCTGGAAAAGGGAGAGAAGAGGTCAACTAAGTTGATTAAGGAATTGGAGCATCTTTCCTGTGAGGAAAGGCTGAAGATTCTGAAACCTTTCAGTTTAGAAAAACGGCAGCGGTGTGTGTGTGTGTGTGCTGAGAGTGGCTTGTAAAAGTATGCATGGGGCGGTGGAAGTCGACAGAACTTTTTCTCCCTCTCCCAGCACAAGAACCCAGTGACACCTGATAAAGTCGATGGGCAACAGATTCAGGAGGGACAAAGGGGAACATAACTCGAATAATTAAATGGTGGCATTCTCTGCCAGTGGATGTAGTGTAGGCCACCAACAAGAATGGCTTTAGGGTTGCCAATCTCCAGGTGGTGGCTGGAGATCTCCTGAAATAACAACTGGTCTCCAGGTTACAGAGATCAGTTCCCCTGGAGAAAATGGGTTTAAATAGGGTTTAAAGTAGGGTTGCCAGTTCCGGGTTGGGAAATACCTGGAGATTTTGGGGATGGAGCCTGAGGATTTTCTCCAGGAGAACTGATCTCTGTCACCTGGAGACCAATTATAATTTCAGGAGATCTCTGACTACCACCTGGAGGTTGGCAACCGTACTTTAAAAGGGGGAAGATTCATGAAGCAGAGGCCCATCGATGGCTACTAACCATGATGACTAATGGGAACTTCCGTATTCATAGGCAGAAAACCTCCGAATCCCAGTGTTAGGAGGCAGCATCAGGGGAAGGCCCCGGCCTCTGTGCCTTGTTAGTTAAGAACATAAGAACATAAGAGATGCCAATGTTGGATCAGGCCAAAGGCCCATCCAGTCCAACACTCTGTATCTCACAGTGGCCAGAAATACCAGTGCCATCAGGAGGTCCACCAGTGGGGCCAGGACATTAGAAGCCATCCCACTGTTGACCCCCCCCCCAACCACCAAGATGACAGAGCATCACTTGCCCCAGAGTCCCTATCTATACCTTGTGGCTAATAGCCACTGATGGACCTCTGCTCCATATGCTTATCCCCCCCGGGCTACTGGTTTGGCTGCTCTGTGAAACAGGATGCTGGACTGGATGAACCACACTGGCCTGATCCAGCAGGGTTATTCTTTTGTTAGAATGACCTTTAAGCTAGTCTAACCATATGTTATAAAGGTGTCTATCGAGAGTGGCTTCCTAAGCATCATTCAATATGGAAGCTGAAAAAGGGCACTCTGGGAAAGAATAAAGAGCCCCTACCTAGTTAAGGGTCTTATGATCAAAGGCTTAGGAGTTGAGGTGCAGGCTCCTTTTTTCATTTGTCTCCACTTTCACTGAGTAGGTGAAGCTTCTTTAAGAGTCTGCTGAACTGAAGCAGTTGTTCAAGAAGTTTGTATCTTGAACAAATCAGCCAGTACGTGTATGGGCCCTGCGAAGGTCTCCTTTTCATCTAGTGCCAGAATTCATCATCAGTCAGAGCTGCCAACTCTCCCATCGTGATTATTAAATGTGATTACAAACTGATATTTTAATCTGAGTAATCGGTAAAACAAATTGAGGTTCTGAGTCTGGTTTCTATGGGAAGTGAATTATACTTTCCATCGGGCTAATCAACATTGGGCAGATGCATTCCAGATTGAGGTGTAAGATGTTGATGGAGATGTCTTTGGAAGAATTGCCTGGAATGAATGCATCACCGCATCAAAGGATTTGGAGTTTTGGAGCTGCTGGGTAACATAGGTGGAGAAGAAGAAAGGCATTATAAATATGGTAATTCAAGATGGGTAGCTGTTTTAGTCTGTCTGTAGCAGTAGAAAGGAGCGAAAGTCCAGTAGTACCTTAATTTGTGGCAGGGTAGGAGCTTTCGTGGGTCACCGCTCACTTCTTCAGATATATCTGATATATTCTTCAGATGTATCTGAAGAAGTCAGCAGTGACTCACAAAAGCTCATATCCTGCCACAGATTTTGATATGGTTAAGTCATGTAGCAGGGTGGGAGGAAGAAATTATTTTGAATGAGCTGATTATATCCATTCATCATCATTGTTTGAAGACGTAAGAGGAGATAGTGTTTGGTCTCAATATTAGGGTTTAATACCTGATTCTGTCTTCTTTACCACAGCCAATATGACTGTCATTTATTGCTGCATTTGAAATTTGGGCCAATGGCTCCTTGGTTGCTGTCAGATCCTGATATTTATGAAAATTTTCCATTAGTGGCAGCAAAGGTTTCTCTCCTACCCCCAAAGATTGTTCCTGGCTGCCCAGGGATTTGAAGCTTAGAATGTACAAAAGAATCTAAAAGGAAGTGCGGGTCTAGGTCTTAAATTAGAATTTGCTGTGTATATTGAATTTCCCCACACAAGCTTGAGTTAAAACAGTTCAATGATCTATTTTATAGTGCCCGAAGCGGGTCTTGGTCTAATAGAGAACAACATCCCTCTGAACAGTAAAACCTTCTCAGAATGTAGACAGAAAGTATAGTTTGCTCCCCTCTGAAGACACTGAGGCAACAAAGTCATTTAAGATGCTGTTAAATGTAATTTATTCTTTTTCCAAAATCCTGTTTATAAAAGGGAACCTTTATGACAAGCAACGGAACAGAAAATTAGAGAATATTCTGTGACATTGGTGTCCCATTCCACTCACTGCTAGAAGCTTTGCCTAGACGGCTGCTTACATGTTTGCTAGTTTTATCTGAAACCACAACGGCTAAGAAACTTTTTTAAAAAGTGAAAGCTGTAGTTTTCAAAATATGAAATTCTGTATGCCAGTTAGTACAGTCAGCCCTTGAACAACACATTAGCAGACATGTGCAACACACACTTCCACTCATAGTGAGTCAGTAGGACATAATATCTCTCTTCTGACTGAATCATGCATTTAGCTGCAGAAGGAAGCAGGGGAAAATGTGTTGTCATTTGATGCTTATGCTTTCCTCACATTCAGAATGGTCTGAGATTCAAAACAGGTAACATTAATCTCATAATTAACCCTTCCAAGGTTATTTTGGATTAACGGGATTAGTTCCTTGAGGTTTTTCACTCATCAGCCCCAAAGGCAGTCTCTTACACTCTGACATCCCTCTTTCTAATGTGGCTGCTGAATGGTGAGGTAAAGTCAAGTACATGCTCGTCAACACTGTTCTCTTCGTTAGTATACAGTGGTGCCCCTTTTCTTAAAGGCACAGCCCTGCATGAATTTCTCCTGTAAATGCTTTTTTCAATCATTTTAAAACATTTTGGGAAGGTGTGTGCTCCTTTAGGCAGAGTGAGGTGCTGTAGTTTAGTACTTCCCGCACTGAGCAAGGGGGTTGGAGTAGGTGACCTCTAGGATCCCTTCTAACTCTGTGTCAAGACACTGGTCTCTTTTAAGAGATTTTTTCTGCCTAAGTGTTAGCTTTCTTGACTATAGAAGCCATCACCTCCACCTGCCGGCTTGTTATCAGAGTTGTTGCTTAGGCTGGCAGAAGTAGTTAACTTGTGTCAGCTGAGAACTGTCATCTAAAGTGGTTGATAGCTTGCAATTTAGAGATCTGTCCTGGTAACAGCTTTCTGTTGGCTAAATGGCTTTCTTCTGTATTGAAAATTTTAAAAAGACCCCAGAAAAAAATTGCCCCACAAGCCGCAAAATCCTGGCTACAGGCCTGGTCCCAAGGCTGAACCAGACTGCCCCAAATTTAGCCCCCCAGGCTTTTCTGTCTCCAGTTCTGTCTCCAGTTTCCTAACCCAGACCTGGCAACCCTAGCTTTGAGTGCATCCCAGCTGAACGTCAGCTTGTTGTTCTATGGAATGCACAGTCTCTAAGAAGATGAGTTTCTGCTTCACAAGATGGTTCCAAGGACCACTAGTAGGCTGATAATGCAGTAGCATTAGAACTCCTGGATATTTGGGGGTGGAGCCTGGGGAGGACAGGGACCTCAATGGGATACAATGCCATGCAGTCCATCCTCCAAAGCATCCATCTTCTCCAGGAGAACTGATCTCTTTAGTCTGGAGATGAGCTGTAATTCTGGGGACCCACAGGTCCCACCTGGAGGCTGGCATCCCTTCCAGCCTGTTTGCCAGTGCTTTTAAGGGGATTTGAATGGCAGGCATCCTTTAAGAAGAAGAAGGGATTGGATTTATACCCCGCCCTTCACTACCCAAGGGAGTCTCAAGCAGCTTACAAACTCCTTTCCCTTCCCCTCCCCGCAACAGACACCCTGTGAGGTAGGTGGGGCTGAGAAAGCTCTTGAGAGAAACTGCTCTTTTTCAAGAACAGCTCTTATCAGAACTATGGCTTGCCCAAGGTCATCCAGCCAGGTGCAAGCGGAGGAGTGGGGAATCAAACCCAGTTCTCCGAGATTAGAGTCCGCGCACTTAACCACTACACCAAACTGGCTCTCCCTACACCAAACTGGCTCTCCTAAGGGGGGAGGGAGGGGGGTTTTGAAGCTTGCTATTTTATCTTTGGTTTTGGCTAGGGATGTTTAACTATTATTGTAGGCCGCCTTGAAGCAGGAAGAGAGGTGGGATATAAATGTTGTAATAAATAAAATTAAGCCTTGCCTAGAGTAAAATCTTATATGAACAAATCCATAATTGTCGTATATAGTCGTCGTCCCCCCCCGGCAGAAACAGAATTTGCCTAGCTCCCTAGTGAACAACGAAGTTCCTTTTCTGCACCGGAAAACATGACCTTACAGTCCAGTGCAGGCTGACCCTTTGCCTGTAAAGGACTTGTTGAGGCTGATGGTATTTCTAATAAGCTGAAGATTTCAGAAGTACAGGATGTAATTGGCATGCTTAAGGAATGGAATAAACTTTAGAGTATGTTGGCAACTCATTTTATGCTGGTGATACAGCATTTACCATAAGGCAGAACAAACAAAGGCTCCGGAGACAAGAAACCGTCGCAGAAGTAGGTAAAAACATTTTTTTAATGGAATTCTTAGGATTTTTTAAATGGCTAAGTAATAAATGATAGGCCCGGGCACTGCAAAAATTTTACAATTGCAGTTGGGTTTTTTACTTATGCGAAGAGTACTTGTGTTTCAAGGCCACCTCTGCAGCTTGCTAACTCTGTAGCTCTGGGCCACGTTGTTAACCTTTCCGTCTCAGTTTTCCAAATGGCAATACAAATCTGCAGTGAATGTATAGCTTCCTGCCTCTGCGCTGCATATTTATCTGCTGCGAACAGCAGCTGCTCACACCTTACTGAAGCACGTTAATCTTTAGTGAGACTGGTTATAAAAACAATAATATTATTGAAGGTATTGGATAACTTTTTGGGAACAGGAATAAATAATCTCAAATGTTGCTTAACAGTGTTGCCATGTGATTGCCAACTCCGGCCTGGAAAAACCCTTGGAGATTAGTGGGCAGTGCCAGGGGTGGGTAGAGTTTGGAGAGGAGGGTGAGCTCAGTGCAGACGTGATACCCTAGCCACCCTAGGAAGGTGCCATTTTATTGGAGTTTTGTTAGTTTATTTTAATTTCTTATAAAGTTAATCAGCAGAGTCTGCAGAGTATAAATGAGTCTGAGTCCATGGTAGTTTAAAATATAAAAAGTTTACTAAATCCTAACATGGGTAAAAGGTTCACGGGATGAAAAATAACAAAGAGCTTTATTTCTACATCCTCACATCTAGATAGACTAACTTAGAGTCCCTTACATGGCAGAGGTCTAATGAAGACATCTTAACTCATTCTAAGACTAATGGAGACTGGAGCTTCTGGCGGGCTTTCTAGCTCTCTAAGCAGATAGGATACAAACAAACATGTGGTTCAGTACACAGTATTACTAAACAGAAGTGTTCTAACTTGTAACATCCAGCACATTTCCTCCAGGGGAACTGATCTCTGTAGTCTGGAGAACAGCTGTAATTCTGGGAGCTCTCCAGGCCCAACCTGGAGTTTGGTAGCCCTGTTTGCTGGTCCATTTGAGCAAGAATTACAAGGTCAGAAGAACTGCCATCTTTGTTAGGACTAACAAGCGTTCACAGAACAATACCCAAGCCTTTCAGATTGCATCGATGTGTCCTCAGAACAGGCACGGAAGTTATACTGCTTCGTTCACCTTGATTGCTCCTAATAAATCTAGTATTTTTCTGACATAATGGGTAAAATTTAACAAAAACATGTTCTGAATGTTTACCAGATGGCATGAAGAACTAGGGACATGATCTGGAATGCTATTTTCAAAAGAACTTTAGTCTCTTAGGCTGGGAGATGGTGGACTTCTCTTCCTCCTTTTGTTTTCATAGATCTTAGTGCCCATGGCAACCTTGGCCATCATCTTCCCTCCTGTGTTGTGTAATCTTCCAGGTTGCCTCTTTTTAACTTATAACTTCCAGGACATTTTTGTATTGAACTGAGCCAAAACTGCTCTGAACAATTAGTATAAAACTAAAATTTTATGAGCGGTTTTGCTGCATTGAAAAGCATTCCACCCATCTTTTTTTTGTTTTTTTGGCAATCCCGGTGAAAATATTTTTCTGTTAATTTACTGTCTCTTCCATTTGGCTTTGTTTTCCCTCAGTGATGTCATCTTATGCAGCCAAATCTGATTGGGTACACAGTGTTCTGAAGCCCTTGTGTTCACTATGTGATCC
>NW_015172604.1:111280-128146 GCF_001447785.1 Gekko japonicus | reverse complement strand
TTGAGAAATGCTGTTTGAACGCCAATGTGGTGCAATGGCTAAAAGTGACAGATTAAGGCATGAAAAACCAGAGTCCAAATCCTCATCCATTTTTTAAACTCTCTGGGTGATCTTGGGCCAGTCACTCTTTGCCACAACCTACCTCACAGGGTTGATGTGAGAATAAAACAGAGGAGGAAAGAACCATAAGATTGGAGGAAGGGTGGGGTTAAAATGTGATTAAGTAGGTCCACAAGCTGAAAACCCCACTGATGACACAGTTCTTTCTATCCTGGCCATCATTTAAACATTAAGTGCAGGAGTCCACATTTGCACCTGACAGCAACAGATATAACTTTGCTATGTTGGTAATGACCGCAAGACTCTTGAGAAGTCAGTGGGAAAGAAGGCATCCAAGCTCTCTGGCATACACAGAGGATGCAGTGTAGGAACCAGTCAGAGCCACAAATAATGACTGGTTGCCATGTTCATTTCCTTGCCAGACCATGACATCTTTAGAGAATGAAAATTTGCCTAGCTCCCTAGTGAACCTCTTCAGTACGTTCCTCCACTTTTAGGGATCATCAGAGTAGAGAAAAATATGGATGGTCTGGAGGTTTCTTAGCCATGTTTATTCCAGGATTACCATTATAGTAAACCGTTATAATCACTTCCACATGGCACTTTTACTTTGGTTGGCTTTCAAACCAAAGCAGAATTGAGTTTTTTAAAGCATGCACTTGATGCTGTTCCCTTAAAGGTAAAGGTTCCCTTGCTCGAAAGCCAGTCGAATCCGACTCTAGGGTTGCGGTGCTCATCTCCGTTTCAAAGCCGAAGAGCCAGCGCTGTCCGAAGACGTTTCCGTGGTCATGTGGCCGGCATGACTAAACACCAAGGCGCACGGAACGCTGTTACCTTCCCACCGAAGTGGTACCTATTTATCTACTTGCAATTTCTTGCTTTCAAACTGCTAGGTTGGCAGGAGCTGGAACTAGAGATGGGAGCTCACTCCATCATGCGGCACCCGGGTCTCGAACTGCCGAACTACTGACCTTCCACAGCCTGCAGTTCAGCGTCTTAACCGCTTGAGCCACCGCAGCTCAATCATCCACTAGCCTGGGTTTCCCCTGCTGTGCTCCAGTTTTCCCCAAACCTAGCTTGTTATGATCTTTTAGGCAAATCTGAAGTCGAAATGTTTTTGTCCTTGAGTTGTTAAGCTTCAGGCGGGAGAAAATAAGAGGGCCACACCAGTCACTAAGAGATTAAAAAATGAGGCCAAGGCTGATAGTGCGAATAAAGTGAGAAGGTACTTTATGACTCAGTTAAAATTCCCTACCTGTCCCGCCGACAGGCTTCTTCAGGGGAATCTGATAGTCTTGGAGAGCTTGTTGAAGACATGCTGCAGGACTAACAGATTCTCATGAAGAAGCCGGTTAGCAAAACCGGTAGGGATTTTTAACTGAGTCATAAAATATATATTTTACTTTATGCGCACTGTTGGCCTTGGCCCTGATTTTTACCCTCCAGGAAGTACGACTGGTCTCCAGACTACAGAGAGCAGTCCCCCCCTAGGGAAGAATTGGCAGCTTCAGAGGGCAAACTGTATGGCATGCCATAGATTCCAGGTGAAATTCTTCCCCATATTCTCTCTTCCATGGGCACCACTTCCAAATCTGCGGGAATTTCCTAGGCTGGTTGGCAATCCTAGTTTGCACTCCCTGTGGACAGGTCAGGAAAGTAGATATATTTGCAGGACTTTCCATTTTGGCAGCCACCTGTGCCTTTTACTGCTCTCCGTCACTAGTGCAGCAACACCCCTGGTAGCAAATCTTCGTGGCACGGCTGCTCTGCTCTCAACAGCCCAGCTCCTACGTCTGTACAACAGCAGAGGGGAATGAAACAACCCTAGAGAGGCAGAATCAAATTTTTGATGTTTTCTTTGCTTCAATCCCGTGCCAGTAGAAAAATTAGCACAGCGGAGAGAGAGGCCTGAGCGGAAACCCCTCCCCCAGTCTGGTAGTTCTCTACTTGCAGGGAGATTTTTGTGTAGAGAAGCCTTAAAAATGAAGTGGTGCGGCCAGTCTCCTGCAGTGGGGCTCTACTACATCGTTGTGCTGCATGTACAGGTTTTGCAGGTACAACCCAGGGGATGTTTTCAGTGATGTTTCTGCAAGCTCAGCTTGCCTTCTGCCCTTTAAGGCCTTATTTAAATTAATGGCGGGGGGGGGGGGGGGGGAGGTTGCAAGAGGGGTGTGATGGGAAATGGGTGCAGTCCAGCTTTCTCAGAAGCGCATCGTGCCAACAAGTATTTGACTGCAAGCAAGAAAGTCATACATTGATGGATTTGACCGGCATGCCGGCAATGCAAGACAAGTGTAGGAAGAAATGTATTAAGATAAATAGTTTGTTTTAAAAGAAGAGCAAAATATCAGCTGGGTACAAAGGCTCCATAAAATATCTGGAATCTTGCAAACCTCAAAACTGAGAAGGCTAGAAAAGGGCAATCAAAATGACCAAGGAAAGGCTGAAACATTTGGATAGATCAAGGTGGGGGTAGCTCTGTTAGTCTGTCTGTGGCAGTAGAAAAGAGCAAGAGTCCAGTAGCACCTTACAGACTAGCAAAATTTGTGGCAGGGGAGGAGCTTTTGCGAGTCACTACTCAGTACTTCAGATACAGTGACTCATGAAAGCTCCTACCCTGTCACAAATACTGTTAGTCTTTAAGTTGCTACTGGACTTTTGCTCTTTTCTACTGAAACATTTGGGTTATTTATTTAGTTTAGAGAAAGACGACTAAGGATACAAAAGTTGTCTATAGCCCCACTGGTCCAAAAGCAAACCACGATCCATGTGATATACCTTTTATTAGGATGAGCTACAGCAATGCAACGTTGCGTGCAGGCTTTCTGGTTCTAAAGCAGGGGTCCCCAATGGCACCCGTCAGCACTAAGATTGACAGCTCTGGGTTCGGAGAATTGGGGGTGGTGTCTGGGGAAGGCGGGGCTTAGGGAGGGGACCTCAGCAGAGATGTTATGCCATAGAATCCACTCTACAAAACAGCCATTTCCTCCAGAGGAACTGATTTCTGTCGTCTGGAGCTCAGTTGCAATGCCAGGAGATCTCCAGGCCCCACCTGGAGGCTGACAACCCTAGAGGCACCCCGGGTGCCTGCCAACACCTTTCCTGGTACCCGCCCAAGTGTTTTTAGAATCTAGGCGGGACCAGTGGGGCTTTTACCCAACAATGCTTTTGATTGGCTGTGCAGATTATTAAAAATTTGCTTCAGCAGCCACTGCCACCACAGCACAAGAATCTTCGCTGCATTGGCTGAACACAAGCTGTGTGTTCATCTTAAAGGAGGGTTGCCAACCAGGTTTCCTAACCCATGGGTCCTGATCTATTGCAAGGGGGGTCCCACGTGAACGGGCGTCCCAGGCTTTTACAGTTTTATACATTTGTGCTTGTTTTTAAGGCGGGCCACCATACCAAGTAAATTTAGACTTGTGGGTCAGCGTACCAAAAAGGTTGGGAAGTACTGGCTGAGCATCCCTGCTCACAATGGGGTCTATAGGGCAGGTGCAAACAGCTTTCTCTGGTGAGAATTCTTCCTGCACTGTTCACTGTGAAAGATTCTTCTGAGTGAAGTTGGAATCCTTAGTTGCCAGATTCCACGGATCTCAAAGACCATTTCCGCAGTAGTGAAATTCCCCTCATTGATGTTTTAAAAACTGTGTGTTATGTGACATTTTCCACAGTAGATTTTTTCTCACCAGGCACAAACCCAAAGTTTTTTTCCTTCTTACCCCACGTTTTAAGAATTCCCGGTTTTAGCGAGTTCTGAAAACGCGGGGTAAGAAGAAAACTTTGGGTTTGTGCCTGGTGAGGAAAAACCTACTGTGGAAAATTTCACATATTTCACATAACGTGCAGTTTTAAAAACATCATTGTGGGGAATTTCACTACTGTCTTCTCTCAAGCAGACACTAGCTGTGTGCTTGCTATGCAGGGAATGAATGCAAACTCAGGCCAGCCAGAAGCCCTATCCGGGAACTGGAGGGCAATAAATTGCTGAGTCAAAGTCAGGCGACTTGTAGTTTCCAAATGCATGCTTTCAACCTTTATATGACTTATCTCATCCTTCCGGTTCGGGGAAGGGTATTGCAAGGATAACCTGGGGCCATCTAGCTGCACCTCCCATCATGCGCACACATGCACAGCCAGTTTCTGGGCACCTACAGACCATAAGAACATAAGAGATGCCAATGTTGGATCAGGCCAAAGGCCCATCCAGTCCAACACTCTGTATCACACAGTGGCCAGAAATACCAGCTGCCACCAGGAGGTCCACCAGTGGGGCCAGGACATTAGAAGCCCTCCCACTGTTGACTCCCCCCCCCAAGCACCAAGATGACAGAGCATCACTTGCCCCAGAGCCCCTATCTATACCTTGTGGCTAATAGCCACTGATGGACCTCTGCTCCATATGCTTATCTAATTCCCTTTTGAAGCCGCCCATGCTTGTAGCCGCCACCACTTCCTGTGGCAGTGAATTCCAAGTGTTAATCACTCTTTGGGTGAAGAAGTACTTCCCTTTTATCCGTTCTAACCCGACCAATATCTGATCTCCAGATGCATGCTGTCTTTCAGGTGGCCTTAGAAATGCAGACCCTGTTTCTCTGCCACTGAGCTACCTACAGCCCCTCACCTCCACGTCTTTTGATCAGGGCTAGGAACCAGAGGAGCAGACTGCGCACCTCTCAAGTCCAGAGTAAAATTCCTTTGCGAGGTGGTTTTTTCCTGGACAGAATCCCTGCCATCCTTTTCAGGAACTCTTCCATCTGCTCTTCTCTTCTCCCCCAGCCAGCCCCCCCCGCCCCCCCAGCTCAAAATATCCTGGCCTTTTTTTACATAATAAAATATTTATGTCAGCATCACGAGTCCTTTCTGCAGGGCCTACAACTATTGAGCTTGCGAAGTACACAAGCTTTTAAAGAGCAGGACACTTTTCCAGCGTCCTAAGCATTTTTGTATCTCTGAATCAATAATACACTTTACTTGGTCGGTACAGCATATGGCTTGCTGCTGTTGTGTTCAGTTCTGGTACACTCCACCTGCTTATGTGTAAGTATGCATGGGAATGTGGGTGATTCCTTTCAGTTCTCCAGAGGCCAGGGAGGGAGGGAGCCAAGGAGCTCAACTCTTGGATGCCCTTGCTTCCATGAGGTCAGCAGGGAGAATTCCTGAGGAACTGCAAGGGCCAGACAGTTCCAAAAGCAGAGGGGCATTTCCCTGTTGGCCAGTGGAATGCACAGGACCGGTGTCAGCACACTCTGAGGTGGGACAGGTGCCAGGACCCATGGCTGTCATGCCAACCCCCCCCCCCCCGGGATGCAAGCCTCCAGCTCATCTCCAGACTACAGTGATCAGTTCCCCTGGAGAAAACAGATGCTTTGGAGGGTGGACTCTATGGCATTGCACCCCACTGAGGTCCCTGTTCTCCCCAGGCTCTACCCTCAAATCTCCGGCAGTTTCCCAACATGGATCGGGCAACCAGCTCCCCCAGCCCCCGCCAGTGGCCAGGAGGGACTTGGCAACCCTCCGTCCACCACCCTTTCTTGCAGATGCATTGCTGATGTCACTGGGGAAAGGGCTTCTGGTGGTGTTGGCAGTGGTGGGAGGGCTTGCAGGCAGGCAGGGGGAAGGAGACACAGGCAAGTGGAAGGGGTGGAGATTGGGGGGAGAATGAAAATATGAGAGCAGGGCCCGGGGCTGAGCAGGGGAGGGGAGGCCCCCCCCGAAAGCTGGAACTGACCCATGGAATGCAACCTTGGCCTTTTCCTTCTAGGGGGTCTCGCCAGTCAGACGGAAAAATATTACTGTAAACTGAAGAAGAATGAAATAAATAAGCCCATCAGGTAAAGGGATGGGTCAGGAGGCACAGGATCATGGGTCATTTGGGGGGGCGTGGGGGGACGCCATCCCCCCGGGTGAGGTGCGAGAGGGCGGGGCCTGGAGCTCCCTGCTGGTGCCCGCTGGAGGTCGCCGCTGGCTGTGGGGAGGACACACTTCCGGTGATGTCAGGGGGTGTGGCATATGCTAATGAGTTATGCTAATGAGTCCCCCTAGCTCTTTTTCTATGAAATGACCCCTGCACAGGATGTTGAGGGCAGCTGAGCATCCCTTAAAGCAGGGTTGACGATCTCCTGAAGAGCTGGAATTCCAACTAATCTCCAGACTATGGAGATCAATTCTTTGGAGAAAATGGCTGCTTTGAAGGTAGGGTTGCAAAAATAGAACCACAAGAACTGTACACAGTGCGCTCAGTGCGCTCAGTATTTCTTTAATGAAAACTGTAAAGTTATAAATACGAAATGTACAAAAGTGATGATAATGCATTCAAATGTGTAAGTTCAGATACATAAAGATAGAAGATGACGACGACAGGACGGTGGTCTCCGGAATGCGATGCCGTTTCGACAAACGTCTTCTTCTAACCAAGAGTCTATAAGTTGATGATGTATGAAAAATTGCACTTCAATGGAAAAGCTGCCCAATTCACATAGAGTTCAATAGTTTCACCTATTTCATTGCATAAGTAATGGAGAAGAACATCTCTCAAACAGAATAAAGCTTATTCCCTGATGGGGAATTCCTGGAGATTTTTGGGGGTGGGACTTGGGGACGGCAGGAGGGAGGGAGCTAAGCAGGGTGCAATGCCACAGAATCCATGACCCAAAGTAGCCATTTTATCCAGGGGAACTGATCTCTGTTGTCTGGAGATCACTTGTAATGGTGGGAGGCCGGTGACCCTATTTGAAGGGCAGACTCTTAAGGTACCATGTTCCATTGAGGGTCCTCTCCTGCCCAAGCCCCACCATCCTCGGCTCCACCTCTAAATCTTCAGGAGGTCCCCAGCCTGGAGTTGGTAAAGGTAAAGGTAAAGGTTCCCTTGCTCGAAAGCCAGTCGAATCCGACTCTAGGGTTGTGGTGCTCATCTCAGTTTCAAAGCCGAAGAGCCAGCGCTGTCCAAAGACATTTCCGTGGTCATGTGGCCGGCATGACTAGACACCAAGGTGCACGGAATGCTGTGATCTTCCCACCGAAGTGGTACCTATTTATCTACTTGCAATTTCTTGCTTTCGAACTGCTAGGTTGGCAGGAGCTGGAACTAGAGACGGGAGCTCGCCCCGTCTTGTGGCACCCGGGTCTTGAACTGCTGAACTACTGGCCTTCCACAGCCTGCAGTTCAGCGTCTTAACCACTTGGAAGACCGAACGAGAGGGAAAATCAACCTGCTATAGTTCCTAAATGCTTGTTATATCCTGCAGGAGCCCGCCTGCAGACAAAGATGGAGTCTCCCTAGGTACGTAGAAGAAGAGTAGTTAGTAAATTAGAATTCAGTTCGTCTCTTCACAGAAAACAGCCAGATGGGAACTGAGCTTGCTCATTGCCCTCAGAATTCTAACAGCAGTTGAAAGTTGAGGAAGGCAAAAACTAACAGGAGGAGATGGGAGAAACTGACCTGCTCAGCCCATTAGAAGCATATGGCATCCTGGAAAGGAAGATTTCAGTCTGGGTGTTTCCCAGTGGCTCATTCCCTTCTCTCTTGTCTATGATCCCACAGTCCTCCTGACAGTAGGGCTGGGTGACTTGCCCCCGGTTTGATGCTGTTGGAAAGTGGTTTTTGTTTGTTGTTGTTTTTTTAAACTGCTTCTTCTTCCACGCAGCGCCTGGGTTTTCCTCAGCTTTTTTTACAATCTTTCCCAAACCTGCTCTGCTGTTATATTTTGGAGAGAAGACCACAGGGCAGCCATTCTTCCTGCCTCGCCCTGTGCAGTGGCCATCCCCACACCTGCGTGCCATTGACATTTTCGTTGTTGTTAAATTCACCAATGAGTATATGGGTATGCCCATTACTTGTTTTGAAAACACTGAAAAGGCTCCCATACCAGGCTTGCCAACCTCCAGGTGGAGCCTGGAGATTGCTTGCTCTTACAGCTGGTCTCCTGGAGCAAATGCCTGCTTTGGAGGGTGGACTCTATGGCACTGTACTCTAAGGTCCATCCTCAAACCCTGCCCTCCACACACACACCCCAAAAATCTTCAGGTATATCTCAGTCCAGACCTGGCAACCCACCCCATATTGTGGGAGGGGGGGACATATGGCTTCCATTGGGAACTGGGGCATGGGAAATGTGGGGGAAAGCTTACTTCGGGAAACCCAAAGCCACTGTGCTGCATCAGCCCCTGGAGCAACACTGGAGCTTCCATACTTGCCCTGTAGAAAAGGCCTAGGAAACACATTGGGAACTTCTGCCAGGGGTCTGTTTACTGGGAGGATGGCCATGTGGGGGTGTTGCTTGCGGTTGAGAGCCAGTTTGGCGTAGTGGTTAAGTGCCCGGATTCTAATCTGGGAGAAGCGGGTTTGATTCCCCACTCCTCCACTTGCATCTGCTGGATGACCTTGGGCAAGCCGTAGTTCCGTCAGAGCTGTTCTTGAAAAAGAGCCGTTTCTGTCAGAGCTCTCTCAGCCTCACCTACCTCACACGGTGTCTGTTTTGGGGAGGGGAAGGGATAGGAGTTTGTAAGTCGCTCTGAGACACCTTTGGGTAATGAAGGGCGGGGTATAAATCCAATCTCTTCTTCTCCTCCTCCTCCTCCTCTTGCTTATTGTGGCAGACCCACCTGGAAGATTGCAGAGTCATTGGTGGGCGCATGAAGGGAACATGCTGGGAGCCAGACAGCAACAGTGCAAAGGCCTGGGCCAGCTCAGCCCAATTAGCTGGCTGCTGGTGTCTGTCGCCCCTAGCAACCAGGCCTGCTGTGCCGCTGGGCTAATGGGACCCTGGGGTGGGAGCAAAGCGGCCGAGGCAGCTGGGACTGATGGTGAGGAGACGGGATTTCTAGTTGCCCTGCGAGGTGCTGGAATAAGGGGAATGGAGGGCTTATAGAGGCTGCTTAAACCCCCAGCCAGACCAGGCTGAGGAAGACTCCCCAGCAGGTGCTCCAGGGAGATGAGGAGCCCGGCAAGATGCATTTGCACCTATTTATTTATATCTTCCCCTCCCCCCAATTTGGAGTTCAAAGCAACTTAGAATGTTGTTCTCCCTTCTTCCTTTTCCTCACAACAACGCACCTGTGAGGTAGACCAGGCTGAGACTTTGTGACGGGCCCCAGGCCACCCAGTGGACGTCCGCGGCAGAAGCTGGGATGTGAACCCAGTTTCCTAGTCTGCCACTGTACCTGCTGCCCCACACTGGCTCTCCAGTGGGCAGGGGGGTGCCAGAGTCCCTTTCGTTTCAGGACTAGGGCTCCAGGAAAGGGCCGGCTCTGACAGGAAGGTGGCCTCCTGTCCCAATGCAGGTGGATCTAAGGCTGGCACAGGCTGTGTGGGGCTCTCTCTTGTTCAGCTGAGACAGGTAATAGCTGACGCTGAAGGGCAACAGCAAGGGAGGGCCGATAAACTAAAGTTCAATCTGGATAAGACTGAGGGCCGGGGCTGTCATCTGGTCATACTACCAATTAGGACAGAAAGGGAAAAGGGGGAAAAAAACTGAACCTAAAACTTAGAATTCAGAACCTAAAAAGGTTAGTCAAGGATAGAAGAGGGCCAACTCTAAAAATCATACAAAAATATACATATATTTATTACACACAAATTAAAATAACAAAGAAGGGCCCATTCATACCTCACAAACAAATATATATATACAAACATACAAGGGCTAATGAAGTAGACCTAATGCATTTCGGCCTTTACAGGCCTTCCTCAGAGGTCTAATACATATAGAACATATAGGCTGATATATAAAAATATAGGCAATCATACATATCCAAAATATGCAATAAAGACCAGAGATCAATTGTTCCGCTTTTAACTTAAGGAATCTTCATTGGGAACAGTTGGCTGTACAATCTTAGAAGACTATATAGTAGACCAGAGAGAAGGGCTACTGGACATGTGATTACACTGGAGGCTTCATTTGTATTTTTGTATTTCTCTTCCTTGCCCAGTGGCTATACTTTGGAACAATTGATCTCTGGTCTTTATTGCATATTTTGGATATGTATGATTGCCTATATTTTTATATATCAGCCTATATGTTCTATATGTATTAGACCTCTGAGGAAGGCCTGTATGAATGGGCCCTATCCTTGACTAACCTTTTTAGGTTCTGCATACTACCATTTAGGCATTACGGAGTCTGCCTGCTTGGGGGGGTGGGGGGGAGGACAGGATTGCAGTTCCTCTGAATGCTCAGGTTCATAGCTTGGAAGCTACATTAGAACCATGCTTGCAGAGGGGAAGTGCAGGTCTCCTCTGAACCACGACAAGCTTCAGCTGGTTGAATCAGCTTCCTTACGTTGTTGAGAAGCGGGATCTGGCTGGCATCTCTGTGCCGTGATAATGCCCACCTTCTGAACTTGGAGGTGCCGCTTGACTTTTGTGGGATTTGAGTTCCGAAACTCCTGATTCTCGTGGAGATGCTCAACTTGTGTCTGCACTGCAACACTTCAGACTGTGAGAGGGGGACTCCCGTGACTGATTGCGCCACCAGAAATTCCCTGCACATAAAAAGAAGCTTTTTGGGGAGATAGCTGGACTGTCTGTTTCGTATTTTGGGTTTTTTTGTATGAAGGAATGTTTGGCCATGAGATCCCCTGCTGCAGTCTTTAGTGGGATGACCCAGACATGAATTTATCCCTTCTGGGAGAACTAAGCCTTCCTTACAATGCTGTTTCAGCTGTCTGTCTCAAATTTTCCAAAATAGCCATTTTGTAAACATTTGGCTTTGCTTCACCATGGGTGTAAGCTTGCCGTTCAGCCCTCTACAGAGGAATTCTGGACCTTCGTTCTGAATATGCCAGGCTGCGTTGTCTGGATTGGCATTCAGCGCTGTTGCGTGGCCAGAAGGGTAGTCGTTCTCAGTCTCATATGACCACAAAGCATTTATTTCTTTTATGGCTTGTTATCTTTCCTGAACTACCCAGGAGAGCCGCATTTGGCCAGCTTGACCTGGAGTGCAGAAGTCTGCTTCTAGGAGTTAATCAGCTTGCTGTTGGGTGAATTTAGCTTGCTCTTCAGTGTGTTGGAGCCACACAGTTGCTTGGAAGGCAAGCTCCATTGAAAGTGGGAGTGACTTCTACAGATGCATGAACAGAGTCATGCTTCGTAATGCTCTATAAACACTAACAAGTGGTTACTGCAGTCCCCTCTGTTTTAATGCACACCCTAAGAGGATCAGGAGTTCCTAAGGTAAACATAAAGGTAAAATGAGGTTTCTGGAGGGGGCCCCCGCTAAAGCCGAATCGGATTACCACTTTGATATGAAGGAGATGCTAAAAAATTATGATGTGGAATCTGTGGCTTGCCTAGTGCCTGTACAACCCCAATGCCATGCAAAGGGGAGATAAGCTTCTTAGGAACACAATTTTCATCCCAGAACGCCATTAACTCCTACTCTTCCGCGGAGTAATTTTCATCTCTGCAGGGAGTTTGGACGCTGGGGAGAAATACCAGTCTTGATACTTCTGGCCATTTTTTTCATTATGAAGATAAAATTTAAAATGTAAATTGCCCAGTAAGGTTGAGCATTTATCACAATGACATTTCCCCCTCATGTAAATTACAGCTTCTTTATGTTCCGGCAGGCACCGTCTCTGTGTGCTGGCAACATTCCTTTCTTGGAGCACCTCTGTGGGAGAAAAGGGTGTCGTTAAAAAGAAATCCTAATAAGGTGTTTCACAGCATCTTTGGGTATTAGACCCTTTCATTTTAATAGGCTAAGTAGCAGGTCCTAAAGCGTTGTAGGGAGGGAAGATGGCATACTAATATAACCTTAACCAGCTCACTTTTAAAATATATTTTTTAAAAAAATGAACACAAGAATAAAAGGGCACTTTCTACAAAAATGTACTTCTAACAAGGAAATATAACATGAAGGCACACTTCAGTATATTTTCAAGTACTAAATCCTGGTCAGCTTGGTCAGAAATGTGTTGGCGGGGGGAGGAGGGTCACACAGAGCAAAGCTCCATGCTCTCCACAGCCTGGATTCCAAGTCCCACATATGCTTTTTCATCCCTCTCTCTCCCCCCCTCCACCCTAGGATTGGCAGTTGGAGTGGGGCAGATGGTACATTCAAGGACCAGCAGCTGCTGACTCCTACACCAAACCTTTGTGATGCAGGGGAAGGTCGCTAAATATATTTGTCCCTGTTTTCTCTTTCCCCTTCTTCATTCTCTCATAATAGAATATTCTCCTAATAAATACACAGCTAGTGGTGCTAGTCTGTTGAAAATGAAAGAAACAAAGACAGTAGGAAAAATGGCAACGTTTTCATTGTGGAAAAGTGCAAAGCTGGGTCTAATGATAGCTGGCTGAAGAGTGTTTCGCCAAATGCTGTTGCAGTTAAGAAGCCTCTGAACTTCTGTTAAACCAGAAGTCAACTGGGGGAGACCACAGATCCAGATGGGTAGCCGTGTTAGTCTGTCTGTAGCGGTAGAAAAGACCAAGAGTCCAGTAGCACCTTAAAGACCAAAGAAATTTATGGCAGGGGAGGAGCTTTCGTGACTCACAAAAGCCCCTAAGGTAAAGGTAAAGGTCTCCCTTGCTCGAAAGCCAGTCGAGTCCGACTCTAGGGTTGCGGTGCTCATCTCCGTTTCCAAGCCGAAGAGCCAGCGCTGTCCGAAGACGTTTCCGTGGTCATGTGGCCAGCATGACTACACACCAAGGTGCACGGAACGCTGTTCCCTTCCCACCGAAGTGGTCCCTATTTATCTACTTGCAATTTCTTGCTTTCGAACTGCTAGGTTGGCAGGAGCTGGAACTAGAGACGGGAGCTCACTCCGTTATGCGGCACCCGGGTCTCGAACTGCTGAACTACTGACCTTCCACAGCCTGCAGTCCAGCGTCTTAACCACTTGAGCCCCACCGCAGCTCCTACCCTGCAACAAATTTGGTTAGTCTTTAAGGTGCTACTGGACTCTTGCTCTCTTCAACTGGGAAAAACATGAAGCGTCACATTCTCCACATTCCCTCTCTTCGTCACGTGGCAGAAGCCTCATTTTAACCTGTGCCTGGGCTGTACCACTTCAGAGTGTAGCTGTGAGAATCCCACGCTTGGATGCTCTTCCACATGGCAAGAACATTCTATGCACAAGGAAAACTATCCAGTCAGGTGGAAGACCCTTCTTGCTGACTGGCTAGTTTTCTGAGTGGATGGAATTGTTTTGTATGAAGGCACATTCAGCTGTCTCAAATGGTACAGCCCAGGTTTGCCATCTCAGTGAGGATGAGGCCTATGTGATAGGATTGGAGCTAAGAATTTCTTAGCTGTCCTGTCTACTACTGTATGACTGTAGATGATCAGTTCCCACTGCCGTGTGTTTATTCTTGATTGAGTCTCATCTCTAACAGACAGCATGTGGTGGTGTCTTGACACTGTTCCTTAGTCATGGGCAGATGTACATTCCTCTGTCATTACTAGATGTCTGAACCAATGTTCCCTCTAAGCTGTGGAGTCTTGCGAGCAACAATTCTACTCTGTGAGCTGCTGGCATTAAAGCTGTGAGCGAGTGATTTGGCTGCTGCATAAATTAGTTTGCTCTGGAGCCCATCCTCCCTGAGCTGAGACAAAAATGTGTGAGCTGGAGGCTAAAAAACTGTGAGCTAGCTCACACTAACTCAGCTTAGAGGGAACACTGGTCTGAACCATTCTGTATCCATCCTCATCTTACAACTGGGGTGGTTTACCCCTTTCCATCCAGGATTGGATTACTTTGCCCTTTTTAGGGAACCAATGTGTTTTGCCAATTAAATACTCATATGTTGTGCATTCCATTCTGCAGTTTTAAATTGGTCATAAGGTTCTGATCCAGTTGGTCAGCCATGTTGGTCTGAAGCAGTACAACAAATTTAGAGTCCAATGGCACCTTTAAGACCAACAAAGGTTTATTCAGGGTATGAGCTTTCGTGTGCATGCACACGAAAGCTCATACCCTGAATAAACCTTTGTTGGTCTTAAAGGTGCCATTGGACTCTAAATGTGTCATAAGGTTCTGAGTTACTCTTAGGAAGAGATCTGAATGTTCTCCTTATTCCTCTCATCAAGTGTGTTGGGCCTGATCACAGGTTTCCCTTTAACATTCTCCATTCTAAAATTGTCCCCTCCCCCCACCTCCATTCTAAAATTGTCCACTGCCTTTTCTTCTTTGTGCAGAAGGGCTGGAGAAGAAGATGCCAATACAGATACAATAAATGATAAAAAGTAAACACGCGAGGAAGAGGGCAGTGGTTGTGTGTTTGAGGTCAGACAGAAGGAGCGGTGCCAAGCTTGGGCTCTTTCTCTGATGTCATGCTGATGTCATGGAAACCTTATAACCGAATGGTGACCACTCATTTCTTGGGGAAGACTAAAGAGTGGGGAACCTGGGAGCAAGGATGCAATGGTAAGTGAAAGTTGCCAAGCATCCTCTTTACACTAGGTGGCTGATCTCATGTATGTGGTTCATGCTCCTGTGTGTCTTTCTGCTTCCTTGAATGTTATGGAAGATAATGTTCTATCACAGGTCCCTAGATAGGGATGCTTCTGAAGTAGCCTTGTTCCCTCAGGGTTGAGAAATGACCTGGAGATTTGGGAGCAGATCCTGGGGAGAGTGGAAGTTGGGGAGGGATATCAGCAGGGTTGGTAACACTGAAAAGTCCACTCTCCAAAGCTGCTGTTTCCTCCAGTCGAACGAATCTCTATAGCCTGGAGATCAGTTGCAATTCTGGGAGAAGTCCAGACCAATGTTCCCTCTAAGCTGTGGAGTCTTGTGAGCAAAAATTCTACTTTGTGAGCTACTGGCATTAAAGTTGTGAGCGAGCGATCTGTCTACTGCATAAATCAGTTTGCTCCGGAGCCCTCCTTCCTGAGCGAAGACAAAAATGTGTGAGCTGGAGGCTAAAAAACTGTGAGCTGGCTCACACTAGCTCAGCTTAGAGGGAACACTGGTCCAGACCCTACCAGGAGGTTGACAATTTGAAGTCCCGCTAATCCAATTTTCTCCCCAGATTTTGGTCTTGTTTCCAAATTGGAATTTTCCAATGTTCCATCTTTTCTAAAAAAAAAAAAATCCAAATTGTGTACTGAGTGCCACGTACTTGAGGTTTACCTCACCTTTAAGTTTTCAAGTTCATGGCTGTTTCCATTGGTGACACACTGCAAAATTCTGTTTATTCTGATGTGATTATTATATGCCATTGTATCAAGATTCATTTTGTGTGGCATTTTAAAACAACCAAGTATTGTCACAGTCATTGTGGAAAGAAGGGATCAAGAGGAAGAGATTTGGTGCGCTGTGCATCAGGCGCTCCAAATGAGGCCATCCAATCACAGAGATGGTTTGAAAAGGATTACAGATTTTCCTCAGCAGTCTGAAAGATGAAGGTTGTGTGTTATTACCACCGCTGGGCATGTGGCTGTTTGTCCAGTAATCTAGTGATGGGCTTGCTAGTGTTATGTTAAAACTTTCTGGTGTCGCTTGGTCTTATAGGAACACCTTCAGGTGAACCCCACTTACAAAGCAAATACAAAAGAGCACTTGATATTTGTCTGAAAGAGTTCTTACCGGAATCTCACTGGGTATTTTCACTGGGCTTAAATGTGCCAGGATGGGGCACCCCTAAATATTTTTTTGACACAAGAGCACTGATTCAGTCAGTTGTGGGCAACCCTTCCATTGTTGTTTGGACTGACCAGAAGTTATCCGTGTTTGGCTTCTCTGGAGTCCTTGCAGATAATGGCTGTAAATCAAGCCAGGGCCCTAGTCAAGCAGAGAATATTTGATGTAGAGAGACAGAATGAACATCGCCAGGGTTTCAAATTTAGTAGCCCCACCTCAAACAAAATATACTGTTTCCCCAGCTTCATACTTGTCAAAACTGGGGGGAAGGGCCACTGGATATCCACAGGCCAAATATAGTCTTAGAACATAAGAAGAGCCCTGCTGGATCAGACCAGTGATCTGTCTAGTCCAGCGTTTCACGCAGTGGCCAACCAGTTCCTCTTAAGGGTCAACAAGCAGGACACGGAGGCCGAGGCTTTCCCCCAGTGTTGCCTCCTGGCGTTGGGATTAAGACATTTGGTGGTGGAAAGTGCTGTCAAGTCATAGCCGATTTATGGCAACCCTGTAGGGTTGACCCTGTAAGGCTTTCAAAGCAAGAGACGTTCAGAGGTGGTTTGCCAGTGCCTGCCTCCGTATCATGACACTGGTGTTCCTTGGAGGCCTCCCATCCAAATACTGGCCCGGTCTGACCCTGCTTAGCTTCTGAGATCTGAGGACGTTGGGCTAGCCTGGGTTACCCAGGTCAGTTTACTGCCTTTGAGAGGTTCATTTTAGTCACTGTGGCTAGTAGCCACTGATCGACCTATCTTCCATGAAGCTGTCTAACCTCCTTTAAAAGCTGCCTGTGGTCAGAGAATTCCACATTTTAATCGTTTGTTGTATAGAGAAACATTTCTTTTTGTCGGTCCGGAATCTACTGCCTATCAGCATCATTGGAGAAGAAGTTCTCTGTGCATAATTTTAAAAATCTCTGTTACGGTTCTCCCTTAGTTGTCTTCTTTTCTAAAATGAAAAGTACCAGACTCTTCAGCCTTTCCAACCTCCTAATCATCTTAGTTGCCCTCTTCTGTACTTTCCCCAGCTCTGTGATGTCCTTTTTGAGATTGGGTGTATAGTAACTAGCTGCTATTTTCTGCTTAGTTCCTTGCAAAAGCCCAGTGCTTAGTTTCACATTCTTGAGTTTGAGAAGCCCAGCCAGATAAGGCAACCTGCAGACCATTAGCTTTGGGTTGCCTAGCACTGACTCCATGAAGACTTGTTTTTTTTTAGAATGGGCCT
>NW_015172604.1:109073-110507 GCF_001447785.1 Gekko japonicus | reverse complement strand
CTGCTGAACTGCTATAAGCAGGTTGCTCTTTATGCTTCAATAACTGCATACTGTTTTGCAGTTACTGTATGTTATACTTATTCTCAATAAACACTTTACAATTTAAAAAATAATAATTGCTGTAGATAACTGGTGCTGTGATATCAAAGATAAATAGCTAAAGTTATTAAAAACCTTTTTTATCTTCTGTTCACATAGTATGTTGGTATTGCTTTGCACCAAAAATAAAACTTTTAGTTACATACCTGGTAGGTGTGTTTCCATCTGGGGTTTGCAGAAGACTTTTTCTAGTCGTCCTTGTGGCCCTACCAATAGTATATGTGTGGAACTCCTGACTCTGGAGAGGGTTTGGATTTCTGCTCAAAGTCCTAAAGGAAGCAGGGTTGGCCTGGCCTTGCGTTCCGGGATGAAGCAGGTCTGGCGGCAGCCTATCGCGATTTAGGAGCAAGAGGAACTTGATTCCTGATCTTGTTAATAATAGAGTGCGCTGCCTGTCAGGGCTCCAGCCCAATCTCCTGCCAGGTTGGCAAAGGAGTGCTTGAGGTCTGGTGGTAACTGCCTGGCAGTGGCACTACAGGGTGACCGGAACTGCAGACAGTATTCCATGTGAGGCTGCACCATAGATTTTGGCATTATGATATTGGCTATTTTCTTTTCAGTCACTTTTGTAATAACCCCCATATACATAGAGTTAAAAGGAGCTGCGGTGGCTCAAGTGGTTAAGATGCGGAACTGCAGGCTGTGGAAGGTCAGTAGTTCAGCAGTTCGAGACCCGGGTGCCGCAAGACGGGGTGAGCTCCTGTCTCTAGTTCCAGCTCCTGCCAACCTAGCAGTTCGAAAGCAAGAAATCGCAAGTAGATAAATAGGGACCACTTCGGTGGGAAGGTGACAGCGTTCCATGCGCCTTGGTGTTTAGTCATGCCGGCCACATGACCACGGAAACGTCTTCGGACAGCGCTGGCTCTTCAGCTTTGAAACGGAGATGAGCACCGCAACCCTAGAGTCGGACTCAACTGGCTTTCGAGCAAGGGAACCTTTACCTTTACCTTTTTACATAGAGTTTGCCTTTTCCACTGCTGCAGCACACTCGATTGACACTTTATTGAGCTATCAGCTGTGACCCCCCAAGATCTTTTCCCCCTCACAGTCTCAGCAAGTTGAGGCCCTATTCGCATATACTCGAAACTGGGACTGTTTGTTCTGTCGTGCATCACCCTACACTTACTAACATTCATTTGCCACATTGTCACCCACTCACCTAGGTATTCTGGAGGCTACTGTCATTCACACACACACACACACACACAGAGACGGTAAGAGTTAGCAACTCCATCTAGAAGCAAAAGGGAAGTCTGGAGAGTAGTGTTTGTAGCAATGTGCTTTGACAGCAGGGGATTAGGAAGAGGACCAGGGCCTTGGCAACTCCCTGTTTTC